>NC_041399.2:128205926-128393426 GCF_900747795.2 Erpetoichthys calabaricus
AGAATAATGTTTAGTCAGATACGCTAGAAATAGTTAGAATATACCAATTCAATTCAGCTGATAGGGGTTATAGAAACCTTCAATGGATTATGCACTGTCATTAAGTAAAACATTTATGAATCTTATTTAACTAGGAAATGGCTCTTACACCTCTAGTGGACACCCTTGGGATTACATCCCACAAAATAAGTCTTTTGTATAAACCGGAGCCTGTTCCAAAGTCCCCGGGCCTCTTGGCGTGCAACCTACCTGGGAATGAGGAGGGATGCAGGTGGCCATTCATGTGAACTTACCAACCCTTGACAGTATGACATACGGAAACTGTAGTCATTAACACTAGAATTACCAAAGCCTACAAAAAAAACTTGTAAATCCGTCCCACCTTAAATCCCTTCGCACCTCTCTGCCAGCGTCTTTTGTCTTGTAAATGTGTCGATAAGCAGCATGCAGCCTGCTATCACATCTTCCCACTGCCGCACAGTTTTCTCTGCTCAAGTCTGTTTACCTGCCTGTCAGTTGCTTAGAGTTGTATAGAATGAGAAGTCAAGCAAAATGACACCTTTTATAAATAATATATCGTTATTTGGAACACATGCATTTCGTGTATGTTCCGTGTATACAACAATCTATGTAAACACATCGTTAAAACAGAAATGTTTTTCATGTTTTAGTAATAATTGACAAAATGTAGACACGAAGTGTATAATGTGTAAAGCCTGAAGTCCAAGTAAACACTTTCACAAAAGGTACAAATATAACACAACAAGTGCGCTTCTGTTCAAGAATATAACTGCAGAAAAAGAACCTGCATTAGGGTGCGACATTGACACCCTTTTGATACGACCACTTTGGTTCATGCAACAGTAACAGCAGTTGACTGGTAATCAAAATTTCACGGGTTCGACCCCGGATGACTCTGTTTTGAGAAGTGAGCTGCTCTTATTCTTACTATTTTAGAATAAAAACATACATTTGATTTGAGTCTGTAACAGCTGGTGTAAATTTATGATACTTATAAAGGTTAGCTTTGTTTTTTTTATTTATTCAGTTTTATCTCAGTTATGCACATGCTCCTCCTGATCTGACAAGATGTCCTATAACAGAGGTGAATTCAGATGATGACAAGGGTTCTACATTGGAAAAAGAATGCATGTCGCACTTTTGCCATCACTGTACTTTGTATATGTACACGGGAAGCTCCGCAGTCTACTTGTGACTTTATGCTGTAGGAAGATAAGTAAATAAATCTAGGTAAATAACATTTGATCTGGGTCTTATATACAAAGTACAGCGATGGCAGCTTCCACTTGCAGCTTCAGTAAGCGAGTGACTCTCCGTGCTAGTGTTTAGATCTGGACGATGTATGTGCCCAAAAAAGATTTTATTGGCCAGGAATTAATGAAGAGGTTTGCCGTTTTTGCATCTCTTATCCGGAGTGTCAACTACAGTAATCCCTCGCTATATCGCGCTTCGACTTTCGCGGCTTCACTCCATCGCGGATTTTATATGTAAGCATATTTAAATATATATCGCGGATTTTTTGCTGGTTCGCGGATTTCTGCAGACAATGGGTCTTTTAATTTCTGGTACACGCTTCCTCAGTGGTTTGCCCAGTTGATTTCATACAAGGGGATGCTATTGGCAGATGGCTGAGAAGCTACCCAACCACAGCGCGTATTATGTATTAAATAAAACTCCTCAAATATATTGTGAGCATGGAGGCTGTTTGCACCCCTAGGGGACACGGTCGCTCCTCAAAAAACGCTGAAAGATTACCTTCACACTGCTCCCTTCTTTGCTGGGCTTACATGTGGCTGCTTTGCAAGCGATATGCTTCCCGCACGGTGCTTCGCATACTTAAAAGATCAAACAACACGTATTGATTTTTGATTGTTTGCTTTCCGCTCTCTCTCTCGCTCGCTCTGACATTCTCTGCTCCTGACGGGAGGGGGTGTGAGCAGAGGGGCTGTTCGCACACTGGCCTAGAGGATACGGACACTCCTCTAAAAAATGCTGAAAAATGCTTGCTCCCTTCCTTGCAGCTACAGTACTTTGTCCGGCGGTGCTTCGCATACTTAAAAGCCAAACAGCCCTATTGATTTTTGACTGTTTGCTTTTCTGTCTCTCTCTCTCTCTCTGATGCGCACTCCTTTGAAGAGGAAGATATGTTTGCATTCTTTTAATTGTGAGAGGGAACTGTTATCTCTGTCTTGTCATGGAGCACAGTTTAAACTTTTGAAAAAGAGACAAATGTTTGTTTGCAGTGTTTGAATAACGTTCCTGTCTCTCTACAACCTCCTGTGTTTCTGCGCAAAATCTGTGACCCAAGCATGACAATATAAAAATAACAATATAAACATATGGTTTCTACTTCGCGGATTTTCACCTTTCGCGGGGGGGTCTGGAACGCAACCCCCACGATGGAGGAGGGATTACTGTACAGCAAATTCCTAGGAAGGACCGAGCTCCTCTCGTTCCCCTTCCCCTGATAGATGTCACATTTGAGCGTATTAGGGTTGAGTATAGTAGGACCCCCAGAGCCCTCAGCCCAAGGACATAAGTATATATTAGTCCTCATGGATTATCCTACTCGATATCCAGAGACTGTTCCCTTGTGCTTGGCCACGTCTAAGGCTATTGCACTGGAACTTTTAGGGGTCTTTGTGTTTGTGCGGCATCCCGAAGGAAGTCCTTATGAACCAGGGGATGCCTTTTACCTCGGAGACGTTCAGGGAGACTGCCAAGTTACTTAAAATAGAGCACTTAAAGACTGCTGTGTATTGTCCTCAAAGCGACGGTCTAGTAGAGAGGTTTAATCAGACTCTCAAACAAATGGTTCACAAGGTGGTCAGCGTGGACAGGAGGAACTGGGACCAGTTCCTCCCCCTCATGCTCTTTGCCTATCAGGAAGTCCCTCAAGCCTCAACGGGGTTCTCGCCATTTGAATTATTATATGGATGACAACCTCGGGGAATATTGGATATTTTAAAAGAAGGATGGGAAGGAGAGGCTCTTCCCTCTACCAATATATTAGAGTATGTCGCACAATTATGCAATCAATTTGGGAAAATTCAACCTATTTTAAAATGTCACATGGAGGAGGCGCAAGCACCACAGGCCTGCTATTATGAGCATGGTACGACTCTCCGAGAATTCCTTCTGGGGGATCGTGTCATGGTTTTAGTTCCTACCTCCCATTCTAAACTGCTTGCCCATTGGCAAGGCCCTTATGAAATTAAGGAGAGGAAGGGCTTGTCGATCATTTGGTGAAACAACCCAATCGTCAACCGAGCGAGCGGGTTTATCATGTGAACTTGCTGAAGCCATGGTAGAAAAAGGATCCTGAACCCTCCTCTGCTCAGCCTCTCACATTCTTTGCTCAAACAAACATCCTTAATTTCGGCCCAGACAGAGATGGGAGCTTGAAACAGCTATCCTGTCCGTCCCGGAGGTGGTGAGTGATAAACCCGGAAGGACCTCTCTGTTTGTGCATGACATAGTGACAGAGCCCAGGGTTATCATTCAAACGCGCCCCTATCGACTTCCTGAGGCAAAGAAAGCTGAAGTGCAGCTGGAAATCAAATGCATGCTGGAACTAGGAGTGATAGAGGAGAGTTATAGTTCCTGGTCTAGCCCGATCATCTTGTTTAAGTAAGCCTAACGGTAGTTGGAGGTTTTGCAATGACGTCTGTTGGCTCAATCAAGTCTGCCAATTTGACGCTTATCCAATGCCTCAAGTGGACAACCTCCTCGAAAGGCTTGGTCAGGCAAAATTTTTGACTACACTTGACATGATGAAGGGGTACTGGCAGATTCCTTTAACGGACTTTGCTAAGGTCAAGACCGCATTTGGCACCTCTAGCGGACATTGGCAGTATCGCATCCTTCCATTCGGGTTACACAGGGCACCTGCGACTTTCCAACATCTGTTGGATAAAGTGCTCCGACCCCATAATGCGTATAGTGCTGCCTACCTAGATGACACTGTCATCTATTCCAGCACATGGAAGTAACACATACAGCAGTTTAGAATGGTATTGCGAACACCAGTAGAGGCCGGACATCGAATCAATACAAAGAAATGTTTCTTTGGATTGAAAGAGGCTAAATATTTGGGCTACCCGGTTGGTCGAGGTACTGTAAAACCACAACGTTCAAAAGTAAAAGCCATATTGAAATGGCCCTGGCCCTGGACTTACCAAGCGGTAAGTCCAAACATTTCTCGGATTACCCATATACTACCGCTGGTTTGTACCTCGGGTTTTCGGAGAGAGAGAGAGACGCCCTTGAGTGATTTGACAAAGAAGAGGGCTCCTAACAATGTGGTATGGACTGAGAAGACTGACGCTGCATTTTGTGACGTAAAGCAGGCCCTTACCTCAGCACCGATATTGAAAGCACCTATTTTTTCTCTTCCTTTCATTCTCTAGACAGACGCTTCGGACACAGGCCTGGGTGCCATGCTGAGCCAAAGCGTTGATGGTGTTGAACACCCCGTTATGTACATGAGCTGGAAGCTGTTGAATCGGGAGACCAGGTATGCGGCGGTGGAAAGGGATGCTCTCGTGATAAAATGGGTGATTATGCAATTGAGGTACTACCTCTTGGGCCGGGAATTAACTCTTGTGACGGATCATGCTACTCTACAGTGGATGGTCCTACATAAAGGGGAATCCGTGGATCACCAGGTGGTTTCTTGACCTCCAACAGTACAAGTTTTCACTTAATCATCATAAGTACTCTCTCCATGCCAACGTCGATGCTCTCTCTCTCGAGCCCACGACCTCTTGGTGCAGGATGCCTGACCTTATGGGTCTGGGCTGAGGGGTGACCTTGGTACACACATGCGAGAAGGAGGCAGCTAAAGGGCCTGAATAATTATAATTCCAAGACAGACCATGGGGTTGCGGGATGTGCTGACTGTCTCTCTCAGTTCCTTGCAGACCATTCTCAGGAAATCCTACTAGGTTTTCTCAAGCGCCTCTGAAGACGGCACTTCTGGTTCTGGCACCTTTGATGACGTCACTCCCGGTTCTGATGCCTCTGATGACATCACTTCTGTTTGTGGTGCTTCTGAAGACGTCACTTCCGGTTTGGTCCATTTGACGACATCACTTCCCGTTTCGGTCCCAATGACAACGACAATTCCTGTACTGGCCTTTAAAGCCGCCATCTTGCCTCAATACAATCAGTTCTGTTTTGGATTCAGATCAGTGAACACCTCTGTTCATATTTAAACCTATTTTGCAGCCTTGGAACAATATACGGGTGACTTAGCCCAAACCTTTACAAAGTCTTTCCCTCATTCTTGTTACAATATATATATATATATATATACACACACACAGTACACCTCCAAAATTCATGGGGGTTACGTTCCTAGAGCACCCGCGAATTGTGAAAAACCGCAAATTTTGGATGTGGTTAAAAAAAATGCCTATTTTTATAGTTTAAACCCTAAATATGCCCCAAAAACACTTTAATTTAATTTCCAACTCAGCTTAATACATTACCTAAAAAAAAAGTATGTAAAGGTAAACCCATATACAGTGGTGTGAAAAACTATTTGCCCCCTTCCTGATTTCTTATTCTTTTGCATGTTTGTCACACAAAATGTTTCTGATCATCAAACACATTTAACCATTAGTCAAATATAACACAAGTAACACACAAAATGCAGTTTTTAAATGATGGTGTTTATTATTTAGGGAGAAAAAAAATCCAAACCTACATGGCCGTGTGTGAAAAAGTAATTGCCCCCTTGTTAAAAAATAACCTAACTGTGGTGTATCACACCTGAGTTCATTTCCGTAGCCACCCCCAGGCCTGATTACTGCCACACCTGTTTCAATCAAGAAATCACTTAAATAGGAGCTGCCTGACACAGAGAAGTAGACCAAAAGCACCTCAAAAGATAGACATCATGCCAAGATCCAAAGAAATTCAGGAACAAATGAGAACAGAAGTAATTGAGATCTATCAGTCTGGTAAAGGTTATAAAGCCATTTCTAAAGCTTTGGGACTCCAGCGAACCACAGTGAGAGCATTATCCACAAATGGCAAAAACACCATTTTCCTTCCCAGGAGTGGCCGGCCGACCAAAATTACCCCAAGAGCGCAGAGACGACTCATCCGAGAGGTCACAAAAGACCCCAGGACAACGTCTAAAGAACTGCAGGCCTCACTTGCCTCAATTAAGGTCAGTGTTCACGACTCCACCATAAGAAAGAGACTGGGCAAAAACGGACTGCATGGCAGATTTCCAAGTCGCAAACCACTGTTAAGCAAAAAGAACATTAGGGCTCGTCTCAATTTTGCTAAGAAACATCTCAATGATTGCCAAGACTTTTGGGAAAAATACCTTGTGGACTGATGAGTCAAAAGTTGAACTTTTTGGAAGGCAAATGTCCCCGTTACATCTGGCGTAAAAGGAAACACAGCATTTCAGAAAAAGAACATCATACCAACAGTAAAATATGGTGGTGGTAGTGTGATGGTCTGGGGTTGTTTTGCTGCTTCAGGACCTGGAAGGCTTGCTGTGATAGATGGAACCATGAATTCTACTGTCTACCAAAAAATCCTGAAGGAGAATGTCCGGCCATCTGTTCGTCAACTCAAGCTGAAGCGATCTTGGTGCTGCAACAGGACAATGACCCAAAACACACCAGCAAATCCACCTCTGAATGGCTGAAGAAAAACAAAATGAAGACTTTGGAGTGGCCTAGTCAAAGTCCTGACCTGAATCCAATTGAGATGCTATGGCATGACCTTAAAAAGGCGGTTCATGCTAGAAAACCCTCAAATAAAGCTGAATTACAACAATTTTGCAAAGATGAGTGGGCCAAAATTCCTCCAGAGCACTGTAAAAGACTCATTGCAAGTTATTGCAAACGCTTGATTGCAGTTATTGCTGCTAAGGGTGGCCCAACCAGTTATTAGGTTCAGGGGGCAATTACTTTTTCACACAGGGCCATGTAGGTTTGGATTTTTTTTTCTCCCTAAATAATAAAAACCATCATTTAAAAACTGCATTTTGTGTTTACTTGTGTTATATTTGACTAATGGTTAAATGTGTTTGATGATCAGAAACATTTTGTGTGACAAACATGCAAAAGAATAAGAAATCAGGAAGGGGGCAAATAGTTTTTCACACCACTGTACTGCACAGTACTGTACTGCTATGTTTCCCGCAGTGCTAGAATGTAAAATACTGATGTTACCACTATATGTACTGTAATTCATGCAAGCACGTTTTCATTACCAGAAGCCTTAGAAGGTGCAGGGCCTTTCGGCGGCATCTTGGGGCTTTAACTCTTAAACTGCCACATACTTGGGGGTTACTGCATCCCTGGACGCCAAATACTTTTTTGCTGTACTTTAAGTAAACGTCACAATTCAAAGAAAAAGTTAAATTTTAACGGAACACTTTTTTCATGCAAAGAGCATCACAATTACTGCAACACTGATCATTTTACACACTGCTAATGAACTGTAAAAACTATTTAAAAAACTACTGGAACAATATGTACAAGGTGTAACTGACGCCATGGATGAAATCACAGAGCCAACTGCCAGCATTCGATGACTGGAGATTGTAGAGACTGGAACTTTATTCAAACACTTCAAACAAACATGTCTAACAAACATGTCTTTTTTAGAAGTAAAACGAGCTCGGGGGGGGGTGGAGGGGTTGGTTGGTTGAGAGAAACAAAGCAATCAGTCAAAAAGGACACGTGCTGTTCAGGCTTTTAAGCATGCGTAGTGTCGCGCGAGATGCATATCACATGACACAGAAGCCGCAAGTAAGGGAAGGTAGTCTATCAGCATTTTTTAAGAGGTTTTTTTTTTTTGAAGAACACTCAGCTGGGGATGCATCACAGTCAATCAGCAGCAAGGAGAAATGAATAACGCTGTAGTGGTCCAGTGCCGCTAAGATTCACACCATTGAGAAGATGGAGATTTATTTATATTTATGGTGAAGATTCCAGGGACGCACCCAGCCTTGGCTGGACCCGCATGCACTCACAAATAGAGACAAAAACAAAGCAAACCGGTAATCAAACAGCAAATAAAGAATTTAATGAAAACAAATGAAATAAATGAAAATACCACCCCTGTTCCCCTTACGGCGATTACACATTAAATACAACAAAGCACAAACAAAACACAAAGTAAATCATGAAAAACGTTCATGAAAAATGACAACGGATGAAATGTAATGATGAAAATAGATAGTCCAGAGATCCACATGTTGAATGGGAATGTAAAGATAGTCCTACCGCTAGTACCTGAAATGGTGAAGACGGGTGGACGGGATCAGGAGTGCACCTTTCTTTACAGGATGGCCATGAATCCACTTACAGTCCTCATGTACACAGGCAGATGGCAGACAATCCAGACGCCCAAAATAATCCAGGACAAAATGAATAAGTGCATATAACCCAGCAGAAGGCAGGCAGGCAGACAGACAGACAGGAACTTGTAGCACAAATTACAAAAACTTTTTTTTGCTTTTGGTAACTGGCCCCCTTGTTAAAAGCCGTGCTGACATCCTTTGACTCCAACAGCCCCAGCAGAAGACCAGACCACGTGGGGGCGACCGCCCTGGTGGCTTTGGGGACCATGGGAACAGAGCTTAGAAGCTCAACCCTATAGGGGCCTGTGGTCACTGCCAGGGGGCGCCCCAATGCCTATGGAGCCCTGGCCCTCAGCACTTCCGCCACACCCGGAGGTGCTGGGGGGAAGAAGACCAGGGACACTCAGAGTGCTTCCGGGTGCACAGCTGGTACTTCCACCACACTGGGGAGTGCCGGTGGAAGCTAATTGGGAGGTACCTGGAGCACATCCGGGTGTGTATAAAAGGGGCCGAATCCCTTGAGAGGAGTGGAGGCGGTGAAGAGAAGCATTGTTGAGGGCCTGGACTGGGTGATTGGTACTGCAGCACTGGGTTGTGTGCTTCATCAGTTGTATAATATTGTAAATAAACGTGTGTTGGGTGATAAAACGATATCTACCTGTCTGTGTCCGGGCTGTTCCCCACAATGGCATCCCAGATGGGACTCTCTGCCTGCTTCAAGGCAGGGACCCATCATTTTAAATAATTTTGTGGGCAGTCTGGCGCAGCAGGTAAGCCCAAACATGCGCCACGGGAGCAGCACACGCACAACCCTGCAGGAGCGATTCGCTCCACGGACCAACACCAGTCCACAGAAGGGCCATTTCCCCCTGGTGTGGAAGGATGACAACGGACATTGCTGGAATGCAGCGGGCTCCTACGAGCGTGCCGTGGCTGAGGATGTCCGGGGCAGCATCGCGTCTACGAAGGCCATGCCGAGGCAGGTGCCTCGGACAGACAGGACCCGGAAGGTAAATGCCCTGTCCAACAATGGTCGGCCCTGCGGGGTCAGACTTAAGTTCTCTGTTGCAGGCAGGGACTGCCCAGATCCGAGTCGGTGGCAGACGCGTGCCGGTCTGCGGGGCTTCCTCAGCGTGGCGGCAACAGGAGGAACTGTGGAGAAAGAGTCGCTGCAGCTTGAGAAACCGCGGCAGCTGTGAGGGTGCCCGGAGGCACGCCACCGTACCAGGAGGAGGGGAGACAAGATGGCTGCGGACCGGAAGTCCCTCCCCGAGACAGGCAAGGGATTGGACGGTGTGTCTTGCATGCCCGCCGGTGATTGGATGGAGGCATGTAATAAAAAAGGTTTTCTCTGTAACAGGAGAAGGGATAAAATAAAGGAGTAAGAGGGGGGGACTGGTCGCTTCAGTGCAAAACCAGCTACAAAGATTGGAATGTTTGGGATGATAGCGAAAGAATGTGCAAAAACTTGCTTCTCATAAAGAGTTTCAGAATGTTATGGGAATACAGTCAAGGCCATGTACTTGTTTTTCACTTCGAGGGGCTTCATTGCAAGCAACGCTTGTTATTGTGTGTCTTCTGATACTAGGCACCATCTCAGTGAGGGCCAAGTAGAAGAAAAACAATAAGATGTCCCGTGGGAAGAAGGTGTGCAGAAACTGATCACTTCTGTATACACTGCTTACACGTAAGCCATTTTGGGCAAGGACACTCAATTAGTATATAAGGGAAGGTTCCGCCCTCAGTTTCTTTGGAAGCTCAACCGTGGGGAACGTGCACACCGCCCGGTATTGGACCAGGCTCACGAGTTGATCCTCTGACGAGACTGACACGCGGGCTCCCTCAGTCTACTGGTCTAGGATGATGGCTCTGGGTCTTTTGATATTACTGTAAGTATAGTATAATTCACATATCTGTATTACAGTAAGTCAATAGTATAATTCACATATCTGTATTACTGTAAGTCAATAGTATAAATCATATATCTTTGTCAATAGTACAATTCCTATATCTGCATGTATATTGCTATTATATTGTATGTAACTGATATTATATTTGAACAAGTAAACAATTGAAGTATTGGACCTTTCCTCTCTGATTCTTGCCTGCTTATTTTCTGTTAAAACCTTTGAACCATTTTCCCAAACTAAAACATTTTGGCGTAGTCGCTGCAGGATTTTGGGGAATTTGGTAAAATATTGAATTACTAAGTGAGGCAAAGGAAATCAGAGATGTTTAAGAAATGTCAGGTGTCTGTAAAGGAACCCATAACGGGCTTGCAGACGCGGGGGTGGGTTTTGCTAACTGCGGTTAGAAGTCTGGATAGTCTGGTAGACGAAAAAGAAAGGGAGATTAAGAAAATGCAAATGGACTTGGCGGATGCGTTAGGGCGGGCCTCAATGGCCGAATCCCAGGTAGCTGTATTATTGCCGCGGGTACAGAGAGCCGAGGGGATGGCGGAAAAGGCAGCCTTTTGCATAGCCAAGGTGAATGCGAAAAAGAAGCGCAGACCGGATGTTGCGAAGGTTAAAGCGTTTGTAGCCGCAGCTAACGTCCATGAGTGGGATCCTGAAAAATGGGACGGTAACATTTGGGATGATGATTATGAGGATGATGACGGACCCGATGCAGGGTCGGTAATTGATCCTCTGCCTTTACAGGCTAACCCCGTGATGCGTCGCAGACTTTTTACTGACGCACATGGTAATGTTAGGAGGGGAGATGTTTTCGAAGATTATACTGCACAAGAAAGGGAAGGATTTAGATCACGTTATGCACAAGGGCGAAATGAGCCAGTAGACACATGGCTCGTACGCTTGCATGATGCAGGAGCCGGGCATGTGTCACTGGATAAGGGGGATGGTACTGAATTTACAGATTATGCTGTCGATTCCCGTTTTAAACAAGCAATGAGACAAGAATTGACTAAGTTAGAAGGGGACAGCACGTTGCTGGCGCTGGCGGCGAATGCAGCATATGAAATATATCCACACCCCCAGAATTGGCCTGAAGTAAAACCATGGACGACTTTGCAGCAGGCGATTCGAGTGGTTAGAGAATTGGCAATGAGGGACGCCGTGGTAGCGGGCCAAGCGGATCAGTTAGATGTGTTCCCATTTACATCTGTAGCCAGGACCATCCTAATAAAAACAGCCCCTGCTAACTTGAAAGGAATAATAATGACTCTTTTACTGAATGAGGTAGGTGCAGGAGTGGGGGAAGTTGTAGCCAAATTACGGGATTTAGGTGACCTGGGGGAGTGGGGAGGAGCCCCGCCAGGGACAGCTGCAACACAACCCACTGGGGCTACATCAAGGAATAGCGCCTATAGAACAGGGGGAGTGAATAGGAAGGAGTTATGGGGAGCGTTAATTAATGCTAAGGTCCCTAAGGAGGAGATAGATGGACAGCCTACAGGACTGCTCCTGGACAGGGCAAAGAAAAAAGGACTTATAGATAAGTCTGGCGGAATAAAGAAGCGAGTGGCAAAGGCGGAAGTACATTCGCTCCTTACCTTTGCAGAATGGGAAAAAGTAAGTAAAAAGCATGACGAAGTTCTTACCTTTGCCGAGTGGGAGAAATTGAGCAAAAAGCGTGATGAAACTGGCCCCTCTTCATCTTCCGAGAGCTCCTCGGAGGAAGAGGAGGAGGAAGATAGGGAGAAAAACCGACGCAAGAGTAAGCATAAGAAAGGAGGGAAAAAAGCTAAAGGGAAAGGGAAAAATAAAGGAAGGTCTTTATATCCCGTTGAAGAATTAGAACGCGCAGCACGAGATTGTTAGGGATGGGGCCAAGCACAGGTGAGAGCCCTAAATTGGCATGATGCGGACATTCGACCTTTTGTACCGGTAACGATACATTGGGAAACTAAAAACAAACAAATAGTAAAGGCTCTCATCGATACGGGTGCGGAGGCCACTTTGATATACGAGAATCCATCTAAATTCAAGGGGAAACGATTGACAGTGCAGGGGATTGGGGGAACGGACATCCCTGCCACTCAGGTGACGGTGGTGTTACAAATTGGTCAGTTGCCCGTGAGACCCTACCCCGTACTAATCACCCCAGTGAAAGAATATATAATAGGGATGGATCGTCCACAGGTGGCAAATATGCTGTAATCGCATGCTGGCATACAGCCTGCAAATGTCAGCGTGCATCAACAGCATTTCTGAAGTTTTTTAGGTGTACGGTAGAATCAGCTTTTACAGCTGTGTTTTCTTCGCTAAAAATGGAGACAGCAGTAGTTGCAACAGAAACTTTAACGGCAACGTTAACCGTAGCAGTAGCGATAGAGAGAGTCGAATCGGAGGCCGTTGTGCTTTCCTCGAGGAGGGCGGAGTCAGCTGCAGCAGCTGCGCTAGTCAAAGACGCAGATAAGCCGTCTCTGCATCAAGTGGAGGCAAAGGCGGCTGAAACAGAAAACCTACACTTGTCTGCTGGTCAGACAGATTGTGTATGGTTAATAATTATAAAGCAAATAGATGGGAAAGCAAGAGAGAGGAGTAATACCTGGCTAAAAAGTCACGAGCAGCTAGCAGTACACGTAGCGATGCATAAGGAGAATGCCATACGGATTAAACAACGACCGCTCAGTGTTAAAGTGTGTGCTTTGATTTCGGGGTCTTTTGACCCGGAGGAACAGCAGTAGAACTTAAGCTGGTTATTGGGAGCACTCCTTTCAAAGCCCCTGTGTTGATTATTGCTGCAGAGAAAACAATATGTATATTGGAGACGTCAGTTTACAAGTAAAGCTGCTATAATGTGAGGGTTACTTGTATGTAGTAATGAAGGAAAGTGTAAGTGACAATATGGTGTGCATTTGTTTAAATGCAATAATTGGTATGAAAAATGGCATGTGGCAGTATAAAAACAGCCAATGCCAAATTGCAAGTTAAAACAGAGGACTGAAAGAAAAGGAAAAGAGTAAGAATGTTTTCTTCCATTTATTCTCTACTGCACTGCATTCTCTGTATAATTCTGAGGTTTAAAAATGTTATACCAATAGTTAATTCATAACTTTTTGTAAAAGTAACCAGTGCTAAGGTAAGATTTGATTTAGACATTGAATGTGGAGAAACTGGTGGATTTGTATAGCCATTGTAGACTGCAGGGCATGAGTTGAATAATGTGACTGAAAACTAAGTGAATTAAAGAAAGAAATCGAGGAGATGAAAGCAAAGCACGTGTTTGTATATGAAAGCTTTTGAAAGTACTGCATTTGAATTAATGGAATGGCCATTTTAGCAGTTAGTTGGAATGAAAAAACTTATTGGTGTTTCAAGCAGCACATTCATATTGGGGAATAAGTAAATGAAAGGCAGTGGCTTACCATCCAGTTTTTGGAGCTCAGCATGTAAAACAAAGGGGTGAAAATCCCGAAGGGACACTACGGGCATGTATGCCCAAGATCAAGTCTGGCGCTAAAGGGAGTCACTGTGCTAGCAGGCGTAATCGATGCAGATTACCAAGGGACCGTCAAAGTTCTGTTACAATCCTCAATGGGGGATCCGATCAAATTGACTAAGGGAGATCGAATAGCGCACTTGTTAATAATACCAGTTCACATGGGAAAAGTGCAGGAAAGTACTGCACCAGTAGTTAAGACTGGCCGGAATGTGGGGGGATTTGGATCAACAGATGCTCCTAAATTGGTTAATGGGGCGAAGGTGTGGGTTAAACAACCCCATGAACCACCCCGCCCGGCAGAAATCATCGCAATGGGACAGGATTTGATTGTAACTGTTCTATACAATGGAGAAGAAGCATGGGTAAATGTTCCTGTAAAACACTGCTATAGACGGGAGTGAGGAGTGGGTGCAACATGCTGTGCTCTTGTTTTACAGAATTGGGGGTGTTCTGAATGAAGTAGGAGCCACCACATTAGGAGGCGAGGCAACGGAGACGACTCAGGTCCGATGGTGGTGGAACAATTCCACTAAATCTAGACGGCAGGAGAACACGACGTGTCCGGAGAATCAGTCTTGCAATGTCCTTACAATTACGACTGGTGACGGGTGCACCATCTACTCCTCGAACTTGAAGGTGCCGGGGGTAAAACCACAGAAGTATCTGATTGAGTGCTCTGAAAACTTAAATATTACCTGGACGTCGAAAGTAACTTGGTGTATGGGGCCCTGGAATGGCTCCAAGGTACAGTGCGAGGTCAATGCAACATCAGGCGAATACACCTCTAATAAGACTGGGCCCATTGGCTGGATCAATGCAACTGAAATTATTAACAGGACTATACCAATGCTTGCTATAGCCGTGTGGGCTAGAACCCCCATAACGAGACAGTCACATGTAGAACCAATAATTGACACTTGTTTCTACGACAGCAAAAAGGACTAAGGTTACATGGCAAGTGACGTTTCCACTGTTGCCACAGTGTAAGTGTGCTAAACGGGCATGGTATGACACTTTCTTAGGAGGGGTTGGCACCACCCTAGGAACTTTAAACACCGTAGATAATGAAATAACTGCAAACAAGCTTGAGAATGTGGGACGACATACTCACAAAGTGGCAGACCAAATGGCTAGGTGGTTACCTCAGTCCATGGTCTCTCATCAGCAAACAGTAAACTGGGAACAACGCGCTTCAGATTGGATAATCATGGCTAGCAATGACATTCGATGGCTAAATGTCTCAACTTTCATGAACTGGACTGTATGCACTTTTAACATATTACAAGCACAGATACAGAAAAATAACATGCAAATGGCTTTAAGGACTAATAATATGCAAATATGGCAAGATATATGGAACATTAGCAGTAGCTTATGGTTAACGGTTAAACCTGAAGATACTAGGTGTAATGATACAATATGTAATGGGTATTGGTTTCAATATAATGTTACCACTATAATAACCTTGTGTAGATATCACGTTTTACCTGTTGTTGCACACGGACACCCTTTGGTGCTGCTTATTATTATTATTGCTTTAATGACTATATTCAATTGCTATGTGTTTTGTGTTTTAAAACGAATTAATAATAGAGCACGACAGACAAGGTTGCTGATTTTGCGCTGAGCGAGGGACCGATTGTAATAAAAAAGGTTTTCTCTGTAACAGGAGAAGGGATAAAATAAAGGAGTAAGAGGGGGGGACTGGTCGCTTCAGTGCAAAACCAGCTACAAAGATTGGAATGTTTGGGATGATAGCGAAAGAATGTGCAAAAACTTGCTTCTCATAAAGAGTTTCAGAATGTTATGGGAATACAGTCAAGGCCATGTACTTGTTTTTCACTTCGAGGGACTTCATTGCAAGCAACGCTTGTTATTGTGTGTCTTCTGATACTAGGCACCATCTCAGTGAGGGCCAAGTAGAAGAAAAACAATAAGATGTCCCGTGGGAAGAAGGTGTGCAGAAACTGATCACTTCTGTATACACTGCTTACACGTAAGCCATTTTGGGCAAGGACACTCAATTAGTATATAAGGGAAGGTTCCGCCCTCAGTTTCTTTGGAAGCTCAACCGTGGGGAACGTGCACACCGCCCGGTATTGGACCAGGCTCACGAGTTGATCCTCTGACGAGACTGACACGCGGGCTCCCTCAGTCTACTGGTCTAGGATGATGGCTCTGGGTCTTTTGATATTACTGTAAGTATAGTATAATTCACATATCTGTATTACTGTAAGTCAATAGTATAATTCACATATCTGTATTACTGTAAGTCAATAGTATAAATCATATATCTTTGTCAATAGTACAATTCCTATATCTGCATGTATATTGCTATTATATTGTATGTAACTGATATTATATTTGAACAAGTAAACAATTGAAGTATTGGACCTTTCCTCTCTGATTCTTGCCTGCTTATTTTCTGTTAAAACCTTTGAACCATTTTCCCAAACTAAAACAAGGCAGGACCAAGGAATGTCCATCCCGAGCCAGGGAAGGACCTGATTGGGCCGAAGGAGAGGCCCCACAGGAAGCAGCCGGCGTGTGTGACTGATCGACAGGTATGTCTACAGTTGGCTGACTTTCTGTGCTTGCCGGCAGCTCTGCGTGAGCTGGAGGAGTGCCTTCAGCCCACAGAATTGTTATTGCAGGTGATACACGTCCTCCGTAGAGAATTGAAGGAGCTGGAGGTGAAGGCAGTCCATGATGATGCTGCAACAGTGGGCGGATCAGCACGACACTGGAGTCTTCAGCCGGAGGGATGCGGTGGGGCAGGTAAGTGGAAACCGCCCCGTAAAGAATAAGGGAGACCCAATCCGAAAAGAATCGTGATGTAAATGATCGGATTCAAGTAGGGGGGCCTCCGACAGTGGACGCGGCGGTGAGGGCAGGGAAAGCGAGAGGGCAGGCAGGACGCTGGCTGATGAGTGCCACAGGTCCTAGCGTCCTACACCCCGAGCCAGCATCGGTCTCACGCCAATCCACAGGGACGCAGACGGGACAGGGTCTATATCTTTCCTATAGGGAGACCCAAACCATCACGACGTCCCAGAGAAAGAGGAGGAATCGAGGGAAGAGAGCCGGTTCCTCTGATAAGGGCGGACGTGAGGCAAGATGCTCACGTCCAGAGAAGGGCCGCCCTCTGCCGAGGCAGAGGGAAACCCCAAAGCTGGCTGATATGACGGGGGTGCAAGCGGTCCTGTCTGATATCCCAACTAGGGGGGGCACGGAACCTGCAGAGGGGGTGCTGAAGAGGCATATCCCGGGTTGCCAGTCGGAGGGGTGAGCGCTGTCTGTACGAGGCACGAAAGGACACCAGGTGGTGGTGTCCAGGCAGTGTTTCCGCTCATGTTTGTGCTTACTGTGTTGCAGGACCGGACCCTGGATACACAGTAGGACCCGCTTTGTGGAAAATCTGCCCTCCTGGGATGGGCCGCTCCTCCCGATAAGTCTTCACTGCCGATAGGGCTGTGTCACAGGAGGCTGGGGGTGGTACCCAGCCAGGACGTCCAGGAGGACCGAAGGAGGGCTTATGCGTCCCCCTGACCACGTGGGGGTGACCGCCCTGGAGGCTTTGGGGACCACGGGAACAGAGCTGAGAAGCTCAACCCTATAGGGGCCCGTGGACACCGCCAGGGTGCGCTCCAATGCCTATGGATCCCTGGCCCTCAGCACTTCCGCCACACCCAGAAGTGCTGGGGGGAAGACGACCAGGTACACCCTCCGGATGTGCAGCTGGTACTTCCGCCACACTGGAGAGTGCCGGCGGAAGCTAATTGGGAGGCACCAGGAGCACATCCGGGTGTGTATAAAAGGGGCCGCCTCCCTCCATACGATGACTGGAGTCGGGTGGAAGAGGACGGAGCTCGGAGAAGAGGAGTGGAGGAGGCAAAGAGAGGGATTGTTGAGGGCCTGGGCTGAGGGTGATTGGTGCTGCGGCACTGGGTTGTGTGCTTCATCAGTTGTATAATATTGTAAATAAACGTGTGTTAGGTGATAAAACGATATCTACCTGTCTGTGTCCGGGCTGTTCCCCACAATATATATATATATATATATATATATATATATACAGGGGAACCTCGGTTTGCGAGTAACTTGGTTTACGAGTGTTTTGCAAGACGAGCAAAAATTTTTAATAAATTTTCACTTGATAAACGAGCGAGGTCTTGCAGTATGAGTAGTTTGTCTGCTGAGCGTCATGTGATCACAACTGAGCTGATGGTTCTTCTCTCTCTCTCACTGCGGGATTGTGGGCAATCATCTCCTATTCTCCGTCTGAGTCGGCGTGTCTCACTCATATAGTCAACATCCGTACGAGCATATAGTGTTTACTATAGCATTAGCATTGTGACTGTGTGCGCACGCGCTTGTGTGTGTGTGTGTATGTGTGCTCGCGCGCGCTCGTGTGTATGTGTGTGTGTGCTCGCGCACGCGTGTGTGCTGTGACGTGCGAGTCCCCGTCTTGCACCCTAAAACACGAAGCTGAGTCTCAGTACTTTAGCAACACAAGCTTTATTCAGCTTGAAACAGCAACAGAGCGGTTATTTATACACAGACACAGCAGTCAAGCAGGGCCCTGCACATTTATAATGTTCCTTGTTCCTTGTATCACCCATTGACGGCAGGCGCTTATAGCATGTCCGCGATCTTTTCAGATTCACTTTTACGGAAAACTGCTACAGCGCTGGGAGACTGTGATTGCTTTGGGACGCTCTTCCGTGTGTCGTCCCGTTGGGTGCAATCCCACAAGAGTTTAGAAACTCACTCACACCAGCCATGATTCTTTTCAAAGGTAAAGTGCAAGTTAATTTGTTTTATGTATTTTTACTTTATATTTTGTATTAATCATTTTTATATGAATAGTTTTGGGTTGTGGAACAAATTATCTGAGTTTCCATTATTTCTTATGGGGAAAATCACTTTGATATACGAGTGCTTTGGACTACAAGCACGTCTCCGGAACGAATTATGCTCGCAAACCGAGGTTCCACTGTATATATATATATATATATATATATATATATATATATATATTGTATATACAGTCATATGAAAAAGTTTGGGAACCCCTCTTAATTCTTTGGATTTTGGTTTATCATTGGCTGAGCTTTCAAAGTAGCAACTTCCTTTTAATATATGACATGCCTTATGGAAACATAGTATTTTAGCAGTGACAGTTTTCACCATAATTTGCAAATAAATTCTTCAAAAATCAGACAATGTGATTTTCTGGATTTTTTTTTCTCATTTTGTCTCTCATAGTTGAGGTATACCTATGATGAAAATTACAGGCCTCTCTCATCTTTTTAAGTGGGAGAACTTGCACAATTGGTGGCTGACTAAATACTTTTTTGCCCCACTGTATATATAGTACACACACACGCACGCACACACACACACACACTTTATTAATCCCTGAGGGGAAATTGTCTTCTACATGACCTTTGGAGGTCTGAGCATAGGGTTAGCTATTGTATAGGGCCCGTGGAGCAATTTTCAGGTTAAGTGCCTTCCTCAAAGGCCCAGTGTTAAATTATGATAATGAGTATTATATGTTGGCTGTGTTTATTATTTCAATCCAAAAGTTTATGATGGATCTGTTTTACAATTTAGAATGCTCTGAGGAAGGGGGTGTCCTGAAATGTGCTGGCCTAAAGGACATGATGTTGTCACTTGGATAGCACCGCACTGCAGTATGGAAGATATTGCAGCTTTTATGGTATAATAAATGGCACACATGGACTGGCATCCTGAATGAGATGGAACAAGGACTGGGACCAGGAGGCCAATACAATGGAAGAACCAGGGGTGATTAGCACTGATAAATATTTTTTTTCCTAATATGCTAGGTGGCAGCCTCCATGGAATTGGATTCCCAAACAGATGTCCACAGGGCATGCTGGGACCTGTAGTCCTGTGAGGCAGCCTTGTTGGGTTCCGTGTGGGCTACCAGGACAAGTTGAAAGGATTCAAAATCCCCACTTTTTGGGACTTCTGATTGACCCGGAAGTACTTCCATCAGTCGATGTCCTACACCGGAAGTACTCCTGGGTCCAATATAAAAGAGACTGCTTGACCTCATCCACTCACTTGGAGTTAGGTAGAAGGAGGACAAAGATCACCTGGGGGGTGTGGAGGAGAGAAACAGAGAAGAATTATGTTGTATTTTATTTATGTCACTTTTGAAGCATTTGTGGAAGGTATTTAGTGAAAATGAACCTTTTTATTATACTGGGAAATGTGTTTGTGAGGTTGTGTCTGGGTTTTGGGGTGCTGGAGTACAGATTAAAATGGACATGTGCTTTGTTAATAATTTGTCTCATCCCAAAAATTGTAATCATGGAAGTTGATAGTTCAGGTAATAAAGATATAATGAAGACTTGGCTGCTCAAGTATAATGTGGTTTATTTTTGGAGGTTGGTAAACTTACTGAAAGTTTTAATTAACCAGTCTGTTGTTTCTTTAGTGGTCCTGCTGAAATTAGCAGACTTCAATAATAAGATGGTTTGGTAAATTAGGCTATGTTTTAGATAGGAAATCACCTGCGTCAGACCACACAAGTGCAGCTTAGGATTTAAATAATGCAATCTACAATGAACAGACAAACTGTTTTCTGAAACATGAATGTTTTTGAGAGTATTGTAGTGAGAAGTCAGGCAAAATGACACCTTTTATTGGCTAACTAAAAAGATTACAATATGAAAGCTTTCGAGGCAACTCAGGCCCCTCGTGTAATTCTACCTTCATAGATATCACAAAATATGATGACTTACAAGGATATCCAGCAGCTGGAAGGTTACTGGCACTGCTCCCAAAAGAAGAATGGAAGTTATGAATAGTCTCTTGTAAAATTTGCCTTTCTCTGCCCTATAAGGAAAAAAGTATTAAAAAAACAAAACCTTACTTGGTGAGAGAAAACAAAAAATAGAAAACACACAATAAACGTATATAATAATATGTGTGGAGCAAGGTTATTATAGTTAATGAAAACTAAAATCAAATCTGAAACTATTATTAAAAAAACATGTTCGTAAACTGAAATAAAATAACAAAACTGAACTGAAAAACTAAAACTAAACAAAACTATTAAAATAGCTGGAAAGACTAACTGAAATAAAATAATAATTTACTAAACATAATTTTACTTTTCATTTTTGAATTAATTTTTTTGCTGTTAGTTTTTAACCCTTATAACTTTTAACTCTAAAACTGAAAGCCATCCACCACGAGCTGCCTGCATTCATCCGGTGAACGGAAGCTGGTGATGGAGTCCGGGTGTTCACATAGCATTTGCGGTGACAGAGCGAGCAGAATACGCGTGTAAAGCGTGTGGAACAGAAAGCGATTTACATGTCGCCTTTCTTTGCACTTGTTGTATATCAAGATGTAATTCAAACGCCTGAAATCGAAATGTGCTGGTCAACAAAAACTTTACCATATGGACAGAAAAATCACGAGTGAGTAACATTTCAATTTATTTCTCAGGTGCCTGCTTTTTGTTGACAGTAATTTACCTGCTACTTCGCACTCGAAGTATACAAAGTATAGAGAAAGTATACTAATATTGAAAAAAATTCGACCTTGACATTTTGATGAATCTTGACGTTTTAGAACTCCCCAAGTCCGAAAATACAGTTTTTTGGAATTATCTGTGTGTGTGTGTGTGTGTGTGTATATATATATATATATATAAACATAATATCTGAAAAATGCAACTAGATAGATGGATGAAATTTGGCATGTGGTTGTTACACCACAATTGTAGATCTGTATTAACTTTTGGGCTAAATCCATTTACTGGAAGTGATACTTTACCTGAACACATACTCAGTTTTTTTTTTATTCATGCAGCTGCAGAGTCCAATTTATTCAAATTTACTTTTATAATAATTGTTCAATATATTAATTAATTTGATTTGTTGTTGATGGTTCTTTATTGTACATAATATAATCATTGTCTTGCGGTTTACTCCTCAAATATCCATTCCCATATCTGAGTACACGAGAAAGTCTAGGGGAGACCACTCCTGATTTTTGAAAATAAAACGGCACTGATCGAGAGACTGACAATGTCATCAAACAAGATCAGCATATTGTTGCTGACCAATCACTTTTGCTTTAAAAACATTGTTTAACAATGAAGCAATGCAAACCTTGTAAAATCCCTGCGTTGGCAATGTCTTTACTGAGGTAGGTGGGGGAAGTGAGTCTGCCAAGTGGTGAAAAGCTAAACATGCTAATTTGTTTTTGTATTTATTCTATATTTATTAATTTATCTTTTTAGTTCATATTCACAGCTCAAAATACCTGATATTGTGACAATAATCCAGTAGCAGAATTATGCTTTAAAATATGTTTTTTCAATGTTTCTCTCTCTCTCTCTCTCTCTCTCTCTCTCTCTCTCTCTCTCAAAACAGATAGTTGAAATATCATATTCTTTTTGTTCTTAACATCAGCCATATCATACATATTGCATACCAGGGAGTTTTCCTGCCTTTCATCCAAACCTGCTTGGGTAGGCTCCAGGTTCCTGTGATCCTGCTCCGGATAAACAGGTTTAGATAATGTATATAGATAATGTATATATTGTTCTTAATCTGAGATGCATTTTGTGCCTGCCCATACTCCTATTACCTGCTCTTGCTCTGCTCATTATGGGTTTACTGTTGTTATGGTGGGCTTTTCAAGTCTCACTACCCCTAACCTTTACACTACATGCTTGTTTTCTTTGTTTCCCTCAACACAGCTAGGTGGGGTCTGCACACTCATTCAAGCCTAAGAGTCCTGTTCTTCCTTAACCCCGTGATTTTCATGGTCACACCTGTCCGAACACAGTAGAATCTCTCCTTATTTTTTTATATCTTTCCAGGCCTGCAGGTGCAAAATTCTGTCTATAAATTGTTTGTGCCTGAGATGGAATCATAGATCAATATGGCTGGTAGAAAATAACAAAGTCCAGTGTTTGAGATTTTTGAATGAAATATTGAAGGCATTCATTATAAGCACTTTGTCATTGGAGCGGGATATGTTGTGTGCTGTAGACATTAAGAGTAAAAAACTCTCAAACATTAAAATTCACCTAAAGTTCATTACAAATTGGCCCATTCTGGGCAATAAAAGGAAAAGAAAAAAGTGCCAACAGTCAGCGCTGATTTGTTCAGCACAAATGACATAAAAATATTTTAAAAATTATAAAATTGTGTAAAATTGTTCATGTTCAGTACCTGGTTTTGATTATGCTTGTTTTTATAACACAAAAACAAAACCAAATAGTAAACTGTGTCATGTAGTGTAGTAGGCTTCCACTAACATTAAATTCATATTATATCCAAACCCATTAAGTGTACAGCTCTGCCTCATTGTGACACAAAAACTAAATTCCATAGTAGCTCTTTAACCATACTATAATTACTAAAACTGAAACTAATACAGTGGAACCTCTAGATACGAGTTTAATTCGTTCCAGCACTGAGCTTGTATAGCGAATTTCTCGTATCTAGAACAAACGTCCCCATTGAAAATAATGGAAATCCAGTTAATCCGTTCCGCATCCCAAATATATTAACATAAAAATCAATTTTCCTAACAAATAACACTGATAAATTATATATACTGTAGTCTACCTTTAATAAATAACACTGGTAAATAATATAACTGATTATTAAAAGAATCAAAACAGGTGTCCAAAGTGCAGTAGAGCATTCAATAAATCTTTAAATAAATAATCCTTAAAACAGTTGTGAAGTGGAGGTTTAAAGTACATAAGAATAACAATCCTTTAACACGAGGTTAAAACGTCAACAGGAAGCAGTCTTCAAAAAACAGATGACAATCCCCGGTGCTTCTTCTCTGTTAGCGTCTCACCTGCTTCTCCCATGCGGGCTCTGCAACAGGCGAGACACTTAATGCAGCTGACCTTCTCTACACCGTCCTGCTTCAGCTGTTTGGCTCGCCTGTTCAGCTACACGCGAGCCTGTACTCGCTTGCTCTCTCGCACCGACTTCCTACTGCTGCGGATTCCTGCCTCCTCCTGCAACCTCCGTTCTCTCTCCTCTCCTCTCCTCTCTTTTCTTTTACTTCTTCTCCCCCTTAACTGGCTCGCGCTTCTCTATATATGCGGGGAAGACATGGCAGCTGCTAGGGTTACCACTTTTAATACAAAAAAATAAGGGACGTATACGTATTGATTCAAAACGGGACGCGCAATTTCATTCTCAAATACTGGACGATTCCGTATTTTAAAGGACGGGTGGCAACCCTGCCCAGCCCATCAGCCACAGGACAAATCATGGATGTGGGCAGTTTCCCACCTGTGCACTTAGGTGAGAAACGCAGACACCGCAGATCGCCCTGCGGCTCGCTACAGCTACCACGCCCCCTCACTAAGCCGCGAGCTACACCCACAGCCTGGCTCGTGGCTCGTTACACGAGCCAATGCTCGTATTTAGATCTGAATTTTTCGCTCATACTTTCCTCGTATTTTGAATTTCTCGTATACAGAGGTGATCGTATCTCGAGGTTCCACTGTATATATAAAAATAAAATAGAAATGTCTTTGTAAAATAAAAACTAAACTAAAACTAAAAATACATGATGAAGAAAAACTAAAACTGAACTGAATTACCAAGTAAGGTCAGAAAAAATATAGAAATAAAAAGTAATATAAAAAGGCAAAACTATAATAACCTTGGTATGGAGAAATAAAATTGCTGCATCACCTGCTCAATATCTAATTTCTAACCACCAATGCACAATTCCCAGTCATTTTGGACATGAAGTAACATACGTACTGCTTGTATCTTTATTATTTCACTTTAACAAAATATTTTCACCCAGTTTTACTTTTTTTAAAATCAAAGTTGGTTCTATTAGCTATGGTCTGTTTAATCAAATTACTCCTTTAAAACAATTTTAAGTTAACACAATACTGCAATACTAGTAGAGAACATTAATCAGATTATTTTGTATTTGTTACACATTTTGAGGTTAACAGTATACAGTTTGTACTGCCCAGATCTCTTTAGTACCTGTATTTGTGTTTCTTGTTTATAAGGTCAACTAATGTTCCTTGCATTATCCCCAGGCCTTTCCCTTTCCACTTTATTACTTTGTCAATCTGGCTTATAAATTGTCTTTTAGAACATGAGAATAATTTTGTCAAGAACAGGCCATTCAGACCAACAAGCTTATTAATCCTATTCACCTAATTTCTCTGAGTGATTTCATGTTGAGGTTTGAAGGTCCCTATGACACTGCTTGGTAACTTCTTTATGTGAAGAAAAACTTAATGTTTGTATCCTGGTGTTTTCATTTTTAATTAACAGCTGGGATACACTATACTAATTCCATCATTATTTTGAACACTTCAATCGTGTCACCTCTTGATCTCAATAAACTAAAAAGGTTCAGTTCTTTCAGTCTTTTGTCTTAACCCATACCTTGCTGTAATGGAATCAGTCTGATCTCTCTTATCTGGAATTTCTCTACTGCATTATTGCTGGCTAGGCCTCACTAGTGAACTATATAGCTTAAGCTTAACGTGATTTGTACTCGACACATCTTGATATAATGGCCTACTTAACCACCTCTGTACATTGTCTAGCTGTAGAAAGGTTTCAGACCTCCTGCTGTGTATTCAAATCTAATATTTTTATTTCCTCTGTGTAATACTTTAGATTTTTTACATGAAACTTCATCATGCTGCAGATCTGCTCTGGCCTCTCTGTAATTATTAGACCGATTCTTGATTGTCTGACAACTTTATAAGCTTGTTATTTAGAATATTAGAACATTAGAACAATCTAGACGAGAACAGGCCCAATAAAGCTTGCCAGTCCTATCCACTTAATTCTTCTTTAAACATCAAGTCTAGTTTTGAAAGTCCCTAAAGTTTTACTGTCTACCACGCTACTTGGTAGCTTATTCTAAGCTTCTGTGGTTCTCTGTGTAAAGAAAAAAACTTCCTAGTGTTTGTGTGAAATTTACCCTTAACAAGTTTCCAACTGTGTCCCCGTGTTGTTGATGAACTCATTTTAAAATAATAGTCTCATTCCACTGTACTAATTTCCTTCATAATTTTAAACACTTCAATCATGTCACCTCTCAGTCTTCTTTAGTTTAAACTGAAAAGGCACAGCTCAATTTAATCCTTCTTCATAATTCAACCCCTGCAGCCCCGGAATCAGCTTAGTCAATCTTTACTGGACCTTTTCTAGTGCTGCGATGTCCTTTTTGTAGCCCGGAGACTAAAACTGGTTTCTGAACACTGTTTGGAAGTTGATAGCATAGAGTCCACTACTACTCTTAAATCGTTCTCATAAGGTGTACTGTTGATTTTTAGACATTGTGTATTCAAACCTAACATTCCTTCCTTCAATTGCAATAGCCTACACCACACTACTAGCATGCAAACGTATCTTTCTTAACTGGAAGAATGCCTACCTACATTCTATAACTCAGGTGGGTAAGTTCTATACGATATCAAATTAGAAAAAAATCAATTTCTCCCTTATAGGATATGTCCAAAACTTTTCTTAAAACATGGCAAGAATTCAGCATTATTATTTTAGAATATGGCTGCTTTGACTATAATTGACTCCCTTGCGCTATTAATTGTTCTATCATATTTAAAAAGTGAGACTTTTTTTTTGCTCATGTCTATTTTATTTCTCTTTGAAAACTTTCTTGTTGAATCTTGTTTTGTTTTGCCTTTTTCCTTTGTTTTCTCTGTATTCATTGAAGTAATTGGTTTATCTGCTATGTTGTTATTATATGTTTAATTGAGTACCATACCACTGTAATTCTATGATTTTGAAAATAAAATATACAAAAATACAACAAAAACAAAACAAGTCCAGAATAATAATCCATCCTGTTTAATCAAAGTTCTTTCACTTTCCGATTTCTGCCATTACATCAGAGTGCTAGTGCAAAATGAAGCTTAAATGCTATTACAGTATATACAGTGCTAAAACTGAAACTGTCATAGTCATGCACACTTCAAAACCAAAAACATGCCAGCAATAAGCCAATCTCGTTACCACTTTAAAGTTTATTTTTACTGTTTGGAAATTGTTTTAGAATTTCAGTACAAACACCTTGTTTATTCGTTCTTTTTGAAAGATTATGGGTGCAAATTGCTATAGAAAAATCAAACAATATTTATTCCAGGATATAGAGACTTCCTTTTCAAATCTTGTTTTAAAGGGCAAGGGTATTTCCATGCAAAACACTTCAAAGGTCTGTTTATATTTTTTGTTTTCATGAGACAAAATTTGAATTATTGTTTTTCTTTTTTTCACCAAAGCACAAAAAAAAAAACCAGTGACATCCATCAAAATAAAATAAGTTACATTATTTGAGGTAATATTGACTTAAACGAAGTGTGTCAATAAAAATAAACATCCATGTAGCTAGGCTACATAGTTTTAATTTCAAACAAAGCTTGCCAAAATAAAGCTGTCTTATGCAATATTGGTATGTACTTATTTGCTGGGAAATAATTTGTCAAACCTACTGTTTTATAGTAGAATGAGTTAACATCTAATGTACAGTATAAATTGCCTGTTGGAGTTTAGGAGATGTTCCCCCTCAGATACTGCCTACTAGCTCTCTGTATCTGACTGATGAAAGGTAGTTGAAAGCAAAGGTTGTCATAATAAACAGACTCACCATACATATATTTTTAGTACTAACACTGACTGATGAGATAATAAATATTTTGTTCTTTCCTTGCATAAGGGAATAAAATAAATATCCCATTAGATATTAAAAGACAGCTCCTCAGATGTTTTCTGTAAGTCTCTGTTCTTTGTGTTTGAAGATGTGTAATAATAATAATAATAATAATAATACATTTTATTAATATACTGCCTTTCACAACATTAACACAGGAACTTTAACGCATGGTCTAAGTGTTTCATTTAGTTTCAATGTACATTTTTTTTCTCAGATAACTTATTTGCTGTGGACACAAATGGATCTCTTTAAAAGTGTCAGTGATATACTTTTGATACTTTTTTTAAATAATAAACCATAAGCACAAGGAATGTACTCAACTGCATTGGATCTGTTACAATGCTGATTTAAATGCACCTTACTGATTTTTTTTTTTTACTTAAAACCATCCTTACTGTGACTTTCTCCACAGTGATCTTCCTTTCACCACAGGACAAATTAATAAAGCCCTGCTACTACAATCCTGACATGTTTTTCATTACGATGATGGTATACAGCAGTTTTAGTATGTCTCACTTGTTAAAAATCTCACGGACGTTTATGGTGACCAATCTCCTGAACTGTGTCTATGCTGCTCTGTGTCTTTTATTTTCAATCTCAATAATTCATGCCATGTTATGCTTAATTAATTAAATAAATACAGTTATGTCTTTTTCACCAATGAGTCTGTTGTATTTGGTCATTTGTTCCTAGAGGGAAGGCTAAAGTCTACGGCATGCTGCTCTTAAACAATGCTAGGCACCTGTATTATCCATGTAAAATCTTGTTAATATTACAGTTATACAGTATTCTCTTTCTTTTTTTTGGTAAGCATGTAAAACTTTGTGTTGCACATTACTTTAAAGAATTTTTGACATTGTAAGTTCAAGGCAGTTAAATGATTTATTTACTTTGGATTAAAACAAAATAAATACTCAAAAGAAGATTATACAATATCTTAAAACATTTATGACTCATCTTGAGATGTTTCAAGTGGAGATTTATTATTTTTACTAAGAAATAAAATGATAAACTGCTTATTTGTTCTGACAACAAATAGAAAAAGAAAATTACATATAAATGGAAGAAGGCTCTTCAGTATTGTAAATAGTATCTTTAAATACGTTTATACCTTTCCAGCATTTAACTTGGATATAGCTGCCAGGATTTGCTGCCTTGGGCCATCAGTATTGATTCCAAGCTCCTTTAAGTCTCCATCAGTAAGTGTAAGGAAAGCTTCCATATCAACCTGTCAAGCAAATGGCAACATCAGACAGAGCATACAGAAATCTGCACAAAAAATAAACAAAATCTTCCCCAGCTACTGTACCTGGTACACATAATTTTGGCTCCCTACCTCACCACATAGCCTACAAACTTGTCTTGAGCAATAAATAATTTAACTCCACTTCTACTTCCACTTCCATTTTCAAGATTCTCACAAAGTTCCAGAGGAAAAAAAAACTGTGAACCATATATTTATCAGATAATCAAACTCCCTATCAGATAACTATATCATTAATTAATTTAATACTTAATTTTAAATTTTAAAAATCAATTTGTACATGACAAAAACCAAAACAGTGCAGATTCTTTCCTAGGGCACGAAGCAGAAGCAGAAGCAGACAATGGCCGACAGTGAGATGAATTGTGTCGCCAAAAAACTCCAGGCTCTCGACAACCTGATCCAGAAACTCCTGTCCAGACGGAGGTACATGAGGGATCTGAAGGCTCGGCTGCTGGAAAAATCATCCCCATCATCTGAAATCGACACAACACCACGAGTTTCAGTAATATTGACTCCACTCTGTGCCGCTCACCTTCAAGGTCAAGTGAGCTTCACCCCTGCGCCTCGTTGTCGAAGCGACGACGCCAACGATGAAGACCTCGGGTTGTTTCAGCTATGCAGGCGGGGGTTTAAGGCTAGAACACCTCCATTGGCTCAGGCAAGCATCTCCACTCAGAACCGGTTCGACCCTCTCCGCGCGCCCAGTTTACCTTCAACCCCGAGTGATGTTTTTGTGATTGGTGATTCAATCGTAAGAAATCTGAACATCGCATGCCCTAATCAGAAATCTTTTGTTTCTTGTTTTCCCGGTGCTCGTGTCCGAGATGTTATGAGACGTGTGCCGACAGTCTTCGAGAAGCACAAGAACAGGGCAGTGGGATCCATTATAATACACGCCTAGGTAAACAACGTGAGACACCGACAGTCGGAGATTCTCAAGCCGGACTTCGCAGCACTAATCAAAGCCACGAAGGAGAGGACCCTGTCTGCAAGAATCTTCATCTCAGGTCCCCTACCACTTGTTAGAAGTTCAAACGAGTATTACAGTCATCTGCTGGGGTCCCACTTTACTTATGGTGCCAAGCAGAGTTGTGTTGCAGTGCAGCAGTCTATTAGCCAGCAAAAGCGCTGTGAAGAAGCTGTCTGTTGTTACGGTTCTGCCTTCGTCCAGAAATGGCTCTATAAGCTTTATGACCGCAGACTCGGAAGGTCTTTGCCCTGGGTTGTAACTCAAAACACAGTTCTCAACAAAACATTGCCAGATATCCGAAATCGCAGCAAACCTATCATTTTTCACACATTCTGCATGGGTATCTTTGTTGTCAAAGCGCAAATGCTACATGATTGTACCATGATGGGACATGGTATTTTTGATTGCCGGTCCAACAATTAATTCTGAGCAAACATCAAGCACAGCACCCACTGTGGTCATCACTGCTCTTGTGAAAAAATGGACATAAACGTCATCAACTTGGAGAGGGAGAGGCAAGTTCGTTTTACCATGTGAACATCACTGACAGAATAAAACTGAATAATTTTAAAAAAGCGCGAACGTTTACAAGGAGCCAAAATTTACACTGGGTGTTACAGAGTCATATCAAATGTATGTTTTTATTATATTATAGTAATAATAATAGCAGCTCACCACTCAAAATGCAGAGTGCCCAGGACTTTTTGGTTATAAGTCAGCAGTTCTTACCTCTGCATCATCCAAGAATGCATATCAACTTTCTGTCGATTGACATTTGAGGTTGGGTTTGTAACTCAACATGTAACGTGAATGATTTTTTTTTTCTTTGGTTATATTCTTGAATAAAAGAGCACATTTTTATTTGATATTTGGACTAACCACTTCACGTCATTGGTATTATAACATGGAAAAACGTTTCTGCTTTATGTATGTGTTCAGCATTTCTTGCCTCGCATTTCCTTTCATCCTACACTCACACAGATCATTGTAGACACGGAACATACATGAAATGTATGTGTTCCAAATAATGATCTATTATTTACCCTATACAACACCTCACATGCAGTTAATGATCCATGAGCTGGGAGAACTTTTAGCCCGAGTTGAGCTCCGTTTTTGGGGGGTGGGTTACGGTGGTAATTGATGGGTCGGGATCGACACATTTGCAAAACAAATGACGCTGATGAGGAGAGGTGCAAAGTAATTTAAATTGGACTGGGATTATGAGTTTTTTCATAGGCTTCAGGGATTTTAGTGTTAAAGAAACTACACCAGCAATAGACTCTAACTAGCCAGTTAGTCTAAAGCACTTCCTTAGTCTCCATGCTTGCTAGACAAACCTGTTATGGTGTTGCTCATGTTCAGTCATGTTTCATAATCCCAATGAAGTTACTTACTTCTTGTTCCTCAAATATTGGTTGGTATTTCTCCAATGAAAGCTTTTTTAGGATCCCTGATATCTCATCTACAAAACAAAATTATAAAAAGTTAAGTCAATAATTGTGTTCTCCATCCCAAATAAATAATATTAATATATCCATAATTCATACATTTACTTATTTGGCTGACCCTGATCCAAGGCAATTTACAGATATTTTAGATACAGATTTTCTTATATTTTTTCAATTGCAGCACAGGCAAGTAAAGTGATATGCTCACGGTCACACATTGTCAGTAGCAGGATTTGAACACACATCCTTGGGATTTACGGTCTAAAGTCTTACCCAATATGCCACACTATCTAATTTCAAGAGCACATATTTCTAAGTTTTAATAATTTTAGACTGGTTTTGGTTAAAAAAAACCCAAAATAAATAATAATATTTTAAAAAATGAAAATACCCCCAAAAAAATCTGATGTCCAGTTAGGGTAGTGCCAGTGTTGCAATACACTGAATTTTACTTACCAATTCATTAGTCTATGAGATAATAAGCTAAGTAAAATTGATATTTTAAAAATAAACATACCTGACAAAGAGACAGGTCTGCCAAATAAAAAATTACAAAAATGAAATTGCAATTTAGCCAGTAAATTGGTTACAGTAATCACATAGTCAACTGTTTTCTTGATGAACAGTTTTACATTTTTCCACAGTTATTTACATAATTAAGAATAAAGAAAAACAAAGAGGCTGAATAATATTATTAGAAAATAGAAGAATGTAATATAAGTTCTCTGGTGCAGGATTAACCAAGCATTCACGATATCCAGATGTAATACGCCTGTCTATAGTTCCTAAGCATGGTAGCATTGCTTCAGGAAATATTCAGTTACACTAAATTTACATCAAAAGGTTTGGTAAGAACTTTGATTGCATGCCTACCCTCACCTGTTGCTTTGTTTTTTGACTCACAAGCCTGGAAGTGCAATAAAAATATTACCCTCACTTCCAAATGTACAGAAAAGGTAACTAAAGTTAATCAATACATAGCAAAATGCAATGATGGTCTGCTGCCAATGTGCCATCATAAGGACAGTTGGGCATACAATGTGACTGTGGCAGCAACAAACCTTCCATTTGTAACACCTGTGTGGTTTAATTTATTCATAAAATGAAAAACGGCCAATGATAGGGAAGATGTGACAGAGCAATGAAGAGGTGAATTGCATTCCACAAGACAGCCTCTACAATCCCCACTGCAGATACAGTACGTGACTCTGAGAAAATTACTTTGGCTTAGTGTGTCAGCAAAATAAAATATCTGATTTATTGCTGTCATTTCTCAACACTTTGGAATGTTGGAACATTAGATAATGAACTGGCCTTGAAATAAAAGTTTTTTTTCCAGCTAATTATGACTATATATTTTAGATGGAAGAATTTTAAAATTGTCTCTAAATTTAAGTGGATGTCAGTGAAGTGATCTATGAACTCATCTTTAAATATACTAATATGGGAGGTGCAAGTGTGACATGACATGTTACAGTAATTCCTTAATCTGTAATGTTATTTAATCTGATTCAGAAAAAGAAATCCATAAAGTCATTGCTGCTAAACGTGTAAGTCATAGATAGATAGATAGATAGATAGATAGATAGATAGATACTTTATTAATCCCAAGGGGAAATATGACAGTTTTTATTTGTCCTGAATTAAACTTGGGGTTAAAAACATTTTCAACAAATAATTTCCATAGGCATTCCTACTGAAACATCAGACTTTAATTCAAAATCGTGATCTGTATATGGTGGCTGTAATTATTACGTGCAGTTGATTTTAAAAGTGTAGGAGAAAGTAATTACTAGGATGTCTCTGCATAGCCAATGGGTGTAAGTTAAATAAAGAGCTAAATATGATCACAGAGTCGTAGCCTGTATTTCAGATTAGTCAGTACAATTTTCAATGTCACTGTCAGAATCTGATTCTCCAATTCTGCATCTTTTTCAGCATCTCTAAGTTAACTAAGCATTCAATGCATATAAAACTGTAACATAATCAGGAGAAACAAGGATAAACCTACTACACGATCTACTCAATACACAGAAGCCCAAAAACATGACAAATATTAGACTTAGGTTAACTGAATCCATTCCACACAGGTTAACAAATCCTGACTGCAGAAGTAAGCCACTGAAAGTCCAAGCCGCCAGGAGAGCTTTCCTGAAGAAAACCATATTGAATTGCAAACTGATGTAACCATTGGACTGCTCCTGCTGCTCTTCAGATTAAACAGAGTCATGCCCACCATTCATAAATAAATTAAATGATCTTTTAAATTATATTATTTAATGTGAAGATGCTCTTTTAAAGCACATTAAACTTCAATGGGGGAATGTTTAGTTACACAAAGCATTTAAAAATGCACTGTGCCTCCTCTGAATACAATTGTTGAAAGATTCCAACTCTGTAGCCCCACAGGTTGAGCCGACATAACACTTACCACTGATAGTGTTTCAGATGCTACGACACTTCAAGGCAAAGAAACTGATCTCAGTTTTTCTAAGTTTTGTAGATTTTATAAAATGCATAAATAATAATAAATAAATACCAGCAAGTGGTGGGAGTCAATTTATGTTGTGATCAAAGTAACAGTAAAATCTGTATACATCAAAAATAATACTTTGTAAATATCCTTAATTGTATTTGGTTGTCTGCATCTGTGACAACATGTTTCATTTCCTTTTTGTAATATAAATGAAAGTATGTGATGGCAGACCAAAGAACTTTGACCTGTGAGGCCACCATAGTGAATAAGGATACAGTAATCCCTCGCTATATCGCACTTCGACTTTCGCGGCTTCACTCTATCGTGGATTTTATATGTAAGCATATATATTTAAATATATATCGCAGATTTTTTGCTGGTTCACGGATTTCTGCGGACAATGGGTCTTTTAATTTCTGGTACATGCTTCCTCAGTTGGTTTGCCCAGTTGATTTCATACAAGGGACGCTATTGGCAGATGGCTGAGAAGCTACCCAACCAGAGCGCGTATTACCTATTAAATAAAACTCCTCAAATATATTGTGAGCACGGGGGCTCTTCGCACCCCTAGAGGATACGGCCGCGCCTCAAAAAACGCTGAAAGATTACCTTCACCTTCTTTGCTGGGCTTACATATGGCTGCTTTATCAAGCGATATGCTTCCTGCACGGTGCTTCGCATACTTAAAAGATCAAACAGCATGTATTCATTTTTACTTTTCTCTCTCTTGCTCTGACATTCTCTGCTCCTGACGGAGGGGGTGTGAGCAGGGGGGCTGTTCGCACACCTAGACGATACGGACGCTCGTCTAAAAATGCTGAAAGATTACCTTCACGTTGCTCCCTTCTGTGCAGCTGCTTCATGAAGCGACATGCTGCACGGTGCTTCGCATACTTAAAAGCTCGAAGGGCACGTATTGATTTTGATTGTTTGTTTTTATCTGTCTCTCTCTCTCTCTCGGACATTCTCTGCTCCTGACGGAGGGGGTGTGAGCTGCTGCCTTCCTTGCAACTGCTTTGTGCTTCACATACTTAAAAGCCAAACAGCCCTATTGATTTGTTTGCTTTTCTCTCTCTCTCTGACATTCTCTGCTCCTGACGCGCACTCCTTTGAAGAGGAAGATATGTTTGCATTCTTTTAATTGTGAGACGGAACTGTCATCTCTGTCTTGTCATGGAGCACAAATGTTTATTTGCAGTGTTTGAATAAAGTTCCTTTCTCTCTACAACCTTCTGTGTTTCTGTGCAAACCTGTGACCCAAGCATGACAATATAAAAATAACCATATAAACATATGGTTTCTACTTCGTGGATTTTCACCTTTCGCAGGGGGTTCTGGAACGTAACCCCTGCGATCGAGGAGAGATTACTGTATACTGAAAGGGGTTTTTAGAACTGAGGTGCTGGAATAAGGATGTGTTTTTGGTGCAACACATGAGATGGTCATAACAATCTTCCCTATTGGCATGGTGATCAACAATGCTCAGATATAATAACTGTTAATGAAGAATTTCACCCACAGGAACAGTAGGAGAATAATCATAAGAAGATGGCCACTGGAATATATTGGAGTCCCCACATCCTAGCATCTGTGGTCTCAGGTTAATGAATGGTGGTGAGATAAACATTCCACCTCTTCCTGGAAACTTAATTAAAATTAAAACAAAAAATATATCCCCAGTTCTGAAAGAAGCATGCAGTTTTAAATACTGCTTACTGAACATTCACTCTCTTGGAAGTAAAGCTATTTTGGTAAATTATATTATATTAAGTACAAAATCTGATCTGTGTTTTCTCACTGAAACCTGATTTAGTAAAAGTGACACTGTTCCCTTAGCTGAGGCATCACCAGATGGATATTCGTTCCGTCATAAGTCTAGAGATTCTGATCCGAGAAGTAGGCCTTGGATTAATTCATTGTAACAAAATGCAGATCACTTCTAAAAATGTAGGTGACTTCACATCCTTTGAGGCATTCATTTTAAATATTAAAACAGATTCCAACAAAATTATAGTGCTAGTCTACAGACCACCAAGGCCATATTCATGGTTCATGACTGCATTTAGCAACCTTTTATCTGATTTGGCTATAAATTATGATCGCATAGTATTGATGGGGGATTTTAATGTACACATTGATGTGGAAACTGACACTTTTAGCAAATGTTTTACTTATTTGTTAAATTCAGTAGGATTTTGTCAGATTGTCAAAGGTCCAACTCATAATCATAACCACACATTAGATTTAATTATAACTTACAAAGTTGAAATATTACTTCATTAAATGAAGTTATTTCTGATCACTACTTAATTACGTTTGATTTGTTTTTGCCTTTACTAATAAACTCACAGATTAAAACAAAGACAGTACGATATCTAGATTGTAATTCTGCTTTAAAATTTACAGATACTTCGAAAAAAGTGTCATTTTGCTTGGCTTTTCTCCAGATACTTCGAGTAAGTTGAGTGTAATTGTGGAAAACCATTATGATCAGTTAACATCAAATGTAAATGTGGAAAACAATTTAGATCAGCAAACAGCATATTATAATGTGACCTTGAGAGATGATCTGTATACAGTGGCTCCCCTTAAAACAAAAGTGATCAAAGCACACAGAAACTCTCCCTGGTTTAATAAATACACTCAAGCTCTTAAATTAGAGTGTCGAAAACTGGAGCGCATATGGAGAACAACAAAGCTGCAGGTCTTTCAAATTGCATGGACAGAGAATGTTAAAAATATAAAAAAGCTCTCTTTAAAGCTCACTCGGCTGTAACTGGGGTTGCCACTTCACCCGCGGAGCACGAAAGCCGAAACAATTTGTCTGAACTGAAAGAAATGATCGCAACATTGGCCATGGCCATAAGTAAGCTCAAGAAAGCCATTCAGAAAAATATGAAGAAAGAAATAAATGGCTTGCTCAAGACAAACGAGAAGCTGCGGCTGGAGATGCAAGAGCTGCGGCAGGATAATAAAGACTTGAAAAAACTTATATATAATCGTTTTGATGCAACCTTTAAATGTATGCTGGGAAAAATTGAGGAACACATTCAGGAAAATGGGTCTAAACTGGGAGAACTTGACGATCAGCTGGAAGACGTTAAGCAGACATTCACGACTCGAATTGAAACAGCGGAACATTTTGCATCTACCGCCAATGGAAAAGCTACAGCTGTGAATTCCAAATGCAAAAAACTCGGAGACAGACTTGCGGCTCTTGAAGATGGATGCAGAAGGAATAATATTAGAATCGAAGGTCTATCTGAGAATCATGAAAGTCCAAACCCAATGAAACTCATAGCCAAACTATTCTCAAAAATAATTGGAGAGGACTTTAAATCAGATACCGAGATAGCGGCAGCTTATCGCATACGTGGATCAAATACCTCTAAACCTAGGACTCTAATTGTCTGCTTCGAGAGATTACAACTTAAGTTTAAAGTAATGGAACTTCTCAGACAGAAACAAGAGATTATATCTGAAAACAACCACATTCGTATTTTCCCTGATTACTCACTGTAAGAGCCATTTTCCTAGTTCTATAAGATTCATGAATATTTATTAGATGACAATGCATAATCTATGGGATGTTCCTATAACCCCCGTAAATAGAATTGTATTGGTATATTCTTGCCATTTCTAACAGCTTGCAGTAAACATTATTCTTCAGTTATTTAGTGACAGCCTTGCTGTGTGTAAGGTGTGGAAGGCATAAGGTTTTAAACCATGCCTGGGTACATGCCTAAGTGCCAACCAGCCTATGGGCCTTTTGAGTGTGTAAAGTAAATATGTAAGAAAACAGCACTTAATTTATGTGTTGTGCCGTACGTAAAGCGTACAGAAGAAGAAGCTAAGAATCTTTAAGTAGAGAAGAAGAAATTAAGGACCTTTAAGTATAGAAATAACTAAAGTTTTTCAAGAAAAGCTAAGTTTATAGAAGTTAAATTTTTCCCCTTTTTTTTTGCCTTTTATTATTATTATTTTGTAACGATTTTTTCTTTTATTCTTGTGTGGATTATTTGCTTTAAACTTTCATTAAATATTTTTAAAACAAACTTTTGGACTTTGAGATTTCTTTCGGCACGCGTTTTACCCGTGTTTGACCACACCTATATCTCGGCAGCTACATTCACCCTCAACAGCTACTAAACGTGCAGCTTTTTACAACATTAAACAGTGGTTACGGAAAGCTGATATCAGATACAGCCTCTTGAATCCTGCCAAACTGAAAGTGGATATTCAAGACAAATATTACATCTTCTCCACCAAGGAGGAAGCAGAAAAGGAGTTAAGAAAGCTGATCCTGACACTTTTTTGAAATACGATAGTGAGTCGCAACCTGTCATGGCATGGCAAGAAGATATTACCTGCTGTCTGATCCGCTTGCAACGATACGGGTACCATAATTATACATCCTTTTCTCTTCTCAGACACTTTTTGTTTATGTTTTAATTGCAATTATAGGCGTATGTGTGGAAGAAATTAAAATTGTTTTTTTTTTTTTTTTTTACTATTCTAAAGGAGACTGTTTAACATCATACCCTTGGTTTATTGTTATTGTTATTATTGCATTAGGGTTTAATATGCTTATCCAGGGCCACATTTTAACACCATTCCCTGGGTTTACTCTCTTAATATTTCAAGACTGTTGAAGATGATATTTTATGCTTTAAGTATTTAGACTTTATCGGCAGTAGATATCTCTGCTTTTTAATCCTCAAACGCCACTGCTGGGGGGCTTGTTTTGTTTCGGATGTGCTCTGTCTCTAGGTATGTCAGAGGACTGGGACTTTGTGATGTGGAGTCCAACCTCATGTGGGGAGGCAAAATGGGGGGGGGGGGGGGGTAAGGGGAGGGGAGAGAAAGAGAGCAAGCTATATCTAATCTATCCTTTTAATCCTTATAATTATAACTACCAATGTAACAATAGGCTGCATGGCCATAACTTGTGGGAAAACTGGAAATGAAGGTTAAAGTTGTCTCACTTCCAGTTAAGACTACAAAATGACATCAAAAATTCAGAATCAATGTCTCCATGATGGGGCAGTTAACTTTGTGAGCTGGAATGTTAAAGGCCTGAATCACGAATTAAAAGAGAAAGAAAGTATTCTCTTACCTAACAGGTCTAAATGCTAAAAAAGTATTTTTACAGGAGACCCACTTACTAAGCAAGGATCATTTCTGGCTGCAAAAAGACTGGACTGGCCAGATATATCTGATCCTGAAGGGAGGTATGTGATTGTCATGGGCAATTTATTTAACTGTAAAGTCATTTTGATAAATGTTCATGCACCCAATGTTGATGATAGGGAATTCATGCAAAATGTATTTGCATCCATTCTCAATGTGAACACTAATAAAATTATAATGGCTGGGGACTTAAATCCACTCTTATATAGGTTTCCTGTCACAGAGGGGCTGACATCTAACACTGCAAAGATAATTACACAGTTTTTAACTGACCACAACTTATCAGACCCCTGGAGGTTTCTAAACCCAAACTCAAGAACATAATCCTTCTACTCACCAGTGCATCATTACTACTCAAGAATTGATTATGTCTTTATAGATAATAATTTCTTGCCTACTATTAAATCTTGCAAGTACGATGCTATTGTTATTTCCGAACATGCCCCTCTGATCTTGGAGCTAAAATCATTATGCCCCACATACTCATCTCGCAGATAGCATCTTAACCCACTTCTATTAGCAGATGAGAACTGTACAGAATTTATATCAAAACAAATCAGTTTCTTCCTAGAGACAAATACATCCTCAGAGGTCTCTGCAGGAATACTCTGGAAAACTCTAAAGGCCTTCTAAAGAGGACAGATTATTTCTTATCTTTCCCATGGAAATAAATTAGAAACCAAGAAGGTATTAGAGCTAACCAGCAAAATTACTAGAATAGGTTAAGAACATGCCAGGTGTCCAAGTGAGGCTCTTCATAGGAAAAGACAGGCTCTGTATTCAGAGCTCAACCTCTTAACAACCAAAGAAATGAAACAACTCATTTTTAAATAAAGACATCATTACTATGAACAGAGAGAAAACTAATAAGCTCTTAGCTCAACAAATCCACAAGCAAGAAGTTCGCAATGCAATCCCAGCAATCACCAACACGAACAGAGATAAAATCATTCACCATAAAAGTATAATACACACATTTAGAGACTACTATAAATCCTTTTATTGTACTGAGTTTAAAGAAGACAACGCACAATCTAATGCATTTCTGGATACATTACATCCATCCATCCATTTTCCAACCCGCTGAATCCGAACACAGGGTCACGGGGGTCTGCTGGAGCCAATCCCAGCCAACACAGGGCACAAGGCAGGAACCAATCCCGGGCAGGGTGCCAACCCACCGCAGGGATACATTACAGATACTACAAATAGATACTTTTAGTGCAGAGGAACTGGATAAACCTCTGGCGCTATCAGAATTACTAGATGCTATAAAGTCACTTCAGAGCAGGAAAACAGCAGGCCCTGATGGCTACCCTGTAGAATTTTATAAGAAATTCTCTACTCAGCTAGCTCCCCTCTTATTAGCAACATTTATAGAAGCTAGAGACAATCAAATTCTACCTCAAACTTTTCGCCAAGCATTAATCACCGTCTTTCCTAAACAAAATAAGGACTTATTACAATGTGCATCATACAGACCAGTTTCACTTCTGAATAATGATGTTAAGATACTCTCCAAAGTCCTAGCTAGAAGGATGGAGAAAGTGCTGCTTTTGGTAATATCAAAAGTTCAAACTGGATTTATTAAAGGCTGACACTTAGCTTCCAATCTTCAACGCCTGTTTAATCTATATATATAAAATCCTTATGTGCATCCAGGTGTCCGTGTGTGGGTGTCTTCTGATGAAGTGCGCATACGCGGGGCACGGTGCGATGCGTGATATTACTGTCAGAGAAAGTTAGAGGCGTTTTACGGAAATAAAAACCAGTATTACTACGAGAGGAAATTAAAGGTACACAATACAGTGACGCATATTACAGCCACATACAAGCCAGTATTACTGTCAGAGGAGATTAAAGGCATATTACCGACGCGCACGCCTGTATTACCGCCAGAGAAATTAAAGGTATATTACGGACGTACAAGCCAGCGGACGTACAAGACGGTATCCTTCAATAAGGGTGCGCACAGGCATCCTTCAATAAGGGCGCGCACAAAAAGGCGAGCCTCAAAAGGGCAACCTCAATTGGGCGCAGCGAATAAAGGCGCGCGTAAATAAAGATCTACACCTGTTGCTCTTCACATATTCTAGAGCCATTTGAACTAAATTATCTACGAACGCCTTTATTCGCCGCGCTCAATTGAGGTTGCCCTTTTGAAGCTCGCCTTTTTGTGCGCGCCCTTATTGAATAGAGCCGTACAAGACAGTATTACTGTCACAGAAAATTAAAGACACACAATACACGGCGGCAGCCCACGAAGAACGGTCAGCTCAGCAAGTAAACATCAACAAAAGAAAGGCTAAAAGAAAGAAAAATACGACCAACAAAAAGAATGAGGTCAAAGTCCCTTGCCATTTAATATAGACTGTTCCTACTAATGTTTATGCACTACTGTTCTAGCGCCCGTTATTGTAACGGGCTAAATGACTAGTATAATATATTCCCCTGCAAAGTCAAACACCCCAGAGATATTATTATTGTTGGATGCAGAAAAAGCATTTGATATGATTGAATAGAACTACCTTTTCACTACATTAGAGAAATTTGGGTTTGGCCTGAAGATTTATGCATGGATCAAACTACTGTATACCAATCCAGAAGCTTCAGTTTGTATTAACAACATTTGTTCAGACTACTTTAAACTAGAACGTGGTACCAGACAAGGATGCCCCATGTCACCACTGCTATATAGGTATAGATCTTTATATAGACAACATCTTTGCATTCTATGAACAATTACATTCCAAATTTAACTTTCCCGCAACACATTTCTTTCACTATCTTCAAATTATAAACTTTGTTAAACAGAACCTGCCCGATTTTCCTCATCTTGCACCTTCCTCTATGCTGGAAAAAATATTGCTCAGTTTCGAGGACTCAGACAGCATTTCTGCAATATATAAAATTATTTTACAGTCCCTCCCTTTCAAAGATCCAAGAGGACAATGGGAAAAGGATCTCTTACTCAACATATCAGAAAAGGAGTGGAAGGGAGCAATGCAGAGAATTCACTCAAGCTCCATATGCGCAAAGCATACAATTATTTAACTCAAAATTATATATCGAGCACATCTGTCTCGCTTAAAACTGTCCAAAATGTTTCCAGGACAAGATCCAACCTGCGAACGCTGCAATCAAAAATTCTAGCCTCACTGGGTCACAAGTTTTGGGCCTGCACCAAATTAACATCATTCTGGACAAAGATTTTTAAGTGCCTTTCAGACAGCCTTGGTGTCACAATCCCACCTAACCTATTAGCAGGTGTGTTTGGTGTTTTTCCAGATGGGCTTAAAGTGGAGAAGGACAAACAAACTGTGATTGCCTTCACTACACTATTGTCACGCAGACTTATTTTACTAAACTGGAAGAATCCTAACTCTCCTCTTTTAAGTCAGTGGGTAACTGATGTTATATACTGTTTGAAATTGGAAAAAATCTAATTCTCAGTTAGAGGATCTGTGCAGAACTTTTTCAAAACCTGGCAGGATCTAATCAATAATATTTTGGAATAAGCTTTTAAAGCACTGAGGAAGTACATTCTCTTCCCATTTCTTTTTCTTCTCCATTTATCTTTATCTGCCTATTAAACTCATCAATTTATTTATTTTTACTAGCTTTAAGTTTTACTCCGTTTGCCATGCTCTCATTCTCAGGGGTGGGGGTTGATTTGTTTTCAATCCTATTTTTTGTAAAAATTGACTATTTGTATGGAATGATGATAATAAAATCAATAAAATTAAAAAAAAAAAAAAACTTGCTCAGACTACTATTCTACAATAATAGATAGCAATAATAAAATTACAGTGCAAAATACAAACAGATATTAGCAGTACAGACTTTATGAACTTCTTTAATGAGAAAATTAAAATATAAAATCCCAGATCTCAGCATCACAGTGCAAACCATTCAGGAAGTGGTCCCCTGAGGTAGAGCAGGCTCTGAGAGACTGCTTTGGAACTACGGACTGGGATATCCTGCAGGAGTCACATAGTGAGAACATTGAGGAGGTTGTTACTGACTACATTAACTTCTGTATGGACATTGTAGTTCCAGTAAGAACAGTACACTGCTATGCTAACAACAAGCCATGGATTACAAGTGACATCAAGGGCCTTTTGAACCAGAAGAAAAGGGCTTTTAAAAGCCATGATCAGCATGAGCTCAAGCACGTGAAGAAGGAAATCCGAGTCCAGCTCAGGGAGAGTGAAGGAGCAGTACAGGAGAAAGCTGGAGCAGAAGTTGCAGAATAACAGCATGAAGGAAGTGTGGGATGGGATGAAGATCATCATTGGCTGCAGCTCGAAGCGGGGTGCCACCATCGAGAGAGACGTGGGGAGAGCAAACCAGATGAACAACTTCTTTAACAGGTTTCACCACCCTAACCCACTCTCACTCTCACCTCAGAGTACTGCACCCTCCACCCATCCTTCTGCTGATACCAGCATAGGAGAGAGTTTCCCCCAACCCACAATTACAACAGCCCATGTAAGCATAGAGCTGAGGAGACTTTGTGCCAGCAAAGCAGCAGGTCCAGATGGAGTATCGCCACGACTGCTGAAGGCCTGTGCGTTGGAGCTGGGGAGACCTCTACAGCACATCTTCAACCTGAGCCTGGAGCAGGGGAGAGTCCCGAGGCTAGTCCTAGTGAAATGAACGACTTCCGGCCTGTCGCTCTGACGTCACATGTGATGAAGACCATGGGAGCGGCTGCTGCTTCACCACCTAAGGTCACAGGTCTGCCATGCCCTCGACCCTCTGCAGTTCACATACCAGGAGAAGGTGGGAGCGGAGGATGCCATCATCTACATGCTACACCAATCCCTCTTCCACTTGGACAGAGGCAGTGGTGCTGTAAGAATTATGTTTCTGGACTTCTCTAGCGCCTTCAACACCATCCAACCTCTGCTCCTTAGGGACAAGCTGACAGAGATGGGAGTAGATGCATACCTATTAGCATGGATTGTGGACTATCTTACAGACAGACCTCAGTATATGTGTCTCGGGAACTGCAGGTCTGACATTGTGCAGCAACACAGGAGCGCCGGAGGAGACTGTACTTTCTCCAGTCCTGTTCAGCCTATATATATCGAACTTCCAATACAACTCGGAGTCCTGCCACGTGGAAAAGTTCGCTGACGACACTGCTATCGTGGGCTGCATCAGGAGTGGGTAGGAAGAGGAGTATAGGAACCTAATCAAGGACTTTGTTAGATGGTGTGACTCAAACCACCTACACCTGAACACCAGCAAAACCAAGGAGCTGGTGGTGGATTTTAGGAGGACCATGCCCCTCATGGACCCCAGAGGTGACTGTGTGCAGAGGGTGCAGAGCTATAAATACCTGGGAGTGCAGCTGGATGATAAATTGGACTGGACTGCCAATACTGATGCTCTGTGTAAGAAAGGACAGAGCCGACTATACTTCCTTAGAAGGCTGGTGTTCTTCAATATCTGCAATAAGATGCTGCAGATGTTCTATCAGATGGTTGTGGCGAGCGCCCTCTTCTATGCGGTGGTGTGCTGGGGAATCAGCATAAAGAAGAAGGACACCTCACGCCTGGACAAACTGGTTAGGAAGGCAGGCTCTATTGTTGGCACGGATCTGGACAGTTTGACATCCGTGGCAGAGCGACGGGCACTAAGCAGGCTCCTGTCAATCATGGAGAATCCACTGCATCCACTGAACAGTATCATCTCCAGACAGAAGAGCAACTTCAGCGACAGACTGCTGTCACTGTCCTGCTCCACTGACAGACTGAGGAGATCGTTCCTCCCCCACACTATGCGACTCTTCAATTCCACCCGGGGGGGTAAATGTTAAAATTATACAAAGTTATTGTCTGTCTGTTATACCTGCATTGTTATCACTCTTTAATTTGATATTTTTTTTTGTATCATTATGCTTCTGCTGGAGTATGTAAATTTCCCCTTGGGATTAATAAAGTATCTATCTATCTATCTATCTATCTATCTATCTATCTATCTATCTATCTATCTATCTATCTATCTATCTATCTATCTATCTATCTATCTATCTATCTATCTATCTATCTATCTATCTATCTATCTATCAGTCTGAGGATGACATTGGATATTAGTCACCAATAGTATGAGCTGGAATTCCATATTCAAATGAACAGCTTCAGTGGGAGCTGTAGGTTAGCCTATAAAAAGGCAAGTCTGCCACAGTCACACAGTCTCTATTTCAGTGTTTCTAAGTAAGCTGCCCTTCAAAGTATAGCAAGCTACCTAAAAGAGACATTAAATGAACAGAAATACATTGGGTCAGTGCTGTCATACAACGTGTAGCAGTACATTGTAAAAAAAAAAAAAAAAAAAAAAAGGAAATGAAATATGCAATAAAAAAAAAATTATATACAGTCAGGTCCATAAGTATTTGGACAGTGACACAATTTTCATAATTTTGGCACTGTATGCCACCACAAGGGATTTGAAATAAAGCAATCATTATGTGATTGAAGTGTAGACTTTCAGCTTTAATTTCAAATGTTTACCACAAATATTGTATGAGCCATTTAGGAATTTCATGCCATTTTTCTGCATAGAACTCCCATTTCCAGGGGCTCAAAAGTATTTGGACATTTGACTGACAAACTATTCCATAGTCAGGTGGGAGCAGTTCCCTTGTTATTTCATTAACTATTAAGCAGGTAAAAGTTTTGGAATTGATTCCAAGTGTGGAATTTACATTTGGAAGTTGCCACTGTGAATTCTCAATTTTAGGTCCAAAGAGCTTTCCATGCAAATAAAAACATCATTAAGCCAAGAAGATAAAACCAACCATTTAGAGAGACAGTAGAAAGACGAGGAGTGGTCAAATCAACCATTTGGTTCATTCTTAATAAAAAGGAACGCACTGGTGAACTCAGCTACACCAGGGCCTCATATATAAACAGTGTATATTCACAAAAATGTTACGTAAATCTGTTGCCATGCTCACTTTGAGATGTATAAAAACTAAACTTGACATAAAGACATGCACATATTCACGGCAGCCAGACACCATGTGTATGCATGTTTCTACTTGGTTTTGCAAACAGGGGGCACCCAGTATCAAAGCTGTGCCATTGTTTCTGTGTCATTTCCCTTTCTTTTTTAGATTTGTATCCATGATATAGGCTTTATCAAATACACCAAAATGAATTACATATCATTTACAAATTTAATTCACTTGATTGTGATCATTCTGTAACAACATAATTGGTGCATAGAATGGCCAAACTATTCCAACTATCATAGCTGCTTTAGCATTGTTAGAAGACACAATGGAAGAATTAGAAAAGAGCAAGTATTTACAGATAATGATGACTGGATTGTGAGTCAATTTAGATTTTCAAGAGCTATCCTGTTGGAACTGTGTGCTGTTAGAATCTAGAGGATACTTGATATCATTTCTATAATGAAATGCATTAAAGTATGTATATTACATTTTACAGTTGAACTGTTGACTTAATTTAAATAATGTATACTGTTAATGATTAAACGTGGGGTCATGGTGGGGAGGTGAAAGTGTTGCTGCCTCACAGTACAGGGGTCACGTCCCAGGTGTTCCCTGCTTGGAGTTCGTATGTTTTCCTGGTGGGTTTTCTCTGCATACTTTGATTTTCTTCCAAAGCATTGCAGGTTAGGGAATTTGGTGATGCTAAACTGATGCTACTAGTGTATGTGTGTGCTCGTATTCACCCTGTGATTAGCTGGCACCCCGCTCATAGATTGTTCCTGCCTCGTGCTCAGTGCTTGCTGGGAGTGGTGCGACCCTGGTTGGATGGAATAATTAAATATGTACAATTGAGATTTTTCAATGTTCCTTTAAAGTTTTGAAGAATTGTCATTCTAAGCTTACAGCTGGTTTTACTTTTATTACAGATGCTTATTATGTGGTGATTGGTTATGTGGAGAAAGAAAATTGAAGGACAAGAATTGGGGGTTTGTACATTGGCACAGAACTGCTAAAATAAATAATTCCTTCAGACGGAGGGCTGTGACTGGACTTTTCACAGCGACTTTGATATCAGACCACTTCCTTTTTTTGGATAGTGTGCAACTTTCTGAACTTGAACTTTTGAATGCTGTACCACTCCATCAATTTCCTTTTATTGTTTATACCACCACTTAAGCTACTAAATAGTATGTTTTTTTTTGTCTCCACTTCACTGATCAGGACCTCCATTTTGCATTTGCTGAAATTCTTCTTTTTTATATGTGTTTTTGCCATTGTCTTTTAACAAAACACTGAAGAGAAGGTGTGGGCGGCATGGTAGTAGCACTGCTGCCTTGCAATAAGGAGACCTGGGTTCGCTTCCCGGGTCCTCCCAGCTTGAAGTTTGCATGTTCTCCCCATGTCTGCGTGGGTTTTCTCCGGGTGCTCCGATTTCCTCCCACAGTCCAAAGACATGCAGATTACGTGCATTGGCGATCCTAAATTGTCCCTAGTGTGTGCTTGGTGTGTGGGCCTTGCGGTGGGCTGGTGCCCTGCACGGGATTTGTTCCTACCTTACACCCTGTGTTGGCTAGGATTGGCTCCAGCAGACCCAAGTGACCCTGTGTTAGGATATAGCAGGTTGGATGGTGGATGGATGGATGGATGAAGAGATGTGCTATTTATATTGATTTGCATATTGAAATAGGTGTAATTCTGGGAGGAGTCGGGGTAGGGCTCTGGCACGTGCACGTGTGTTAAAATTCACGTTGATGTGGTTTTATAAAGGGATAGTGCGTTGAACTTTGCTTAAACATAGTCTTATGCATCTAAATTGTTTTGTGCATATGTACATTTCTAGTTTTGTCCGTATGCCATGTTTTAGTGAGAATTCTAAACACAGTGAAATACATGAGGCCCAGAAGGTCTGGAAAACCACAAAAGACAACTATGCTGGGTGACTGAAAAATTTTGTCCTTGGTGAAGAAGAACCCCTTCACAACATTTAGTCAAGCCAAGAACACTCTCCAGGAGGTTGACCTATCATTGCCAAAGTCTACAATCAAGAGAAGACTTAATGAAAGTAAAAACAAGAGGGTTTACCACAAGGTACATACCACTGATAAACCTCAAGCATAGAAAAGACATATTAGACTTGGCCAAAAATAATTGTTAAAAGTCTCACCAGTTATGGAACAGTTTTCTTTGGACAAAGGAAACTAAGATCAATATATACCAGAATGTTTGAAAGAGAAGAGTATGGAGAAGAGAAGAAATGGCTCATGAACTGATGAATACGGCATCATCTGTGAAACATGGTGGAGGAAGTTTTATGGCATGATTATGCTTGGCTGTCAGTGGAAAACAGTCACTATTGTTTATTCATGATATGACTGCAGGCAGAAGTGGCAGGATGAATTCTGAAACGTATAGGATTATACTATCTATTCATATTCAGCCAAATGCTACAAAACTGGTAGGATAATGCTTCACAGTACAGATGGACAATGAGCCAAAACATACTGCGAAAGCAAACCAAGTGCTTTTTAATGCAAAGTAGTAGAAAATTCTTCAATGGTGAAGTGAATCAACTCACCTCAACCTAATTGGACATGCTTTTCACTTGCTGAAGAAAAAACTGAGAGACAGCTGCAGTAAAGGCCTAGCAAAGCATCAGTAGTGGAAACACAGAACTTGAAGATTAACATAGGTTCCAGACTTCAGGCAGTCATTGACTGTAAAGGATATTCAACCATACATTGAAAATTATCATTATATTTATGATTATTTTAGTTTGGCCAAATATTTTTGAGCCACTGAAAATAGGGGGACCATGTATGGAAATGGCTGTCATTCCTAAATGGTTCATACAATGTTTTTGGTGAACCCCTTAAATTAAAGCTGGAAAAATCACATAATGATTGCTTTATTTCAAATCCATTGTGGTGGCGTAAAGAGCAAAAATTTTGAAAATTGTGTCACTGTCCAAACACTTATGCACCTAACTGCATATACTTACATATTCCCTTCAATTTCAGTACCTTTCCAAACTGACACAACCTGAACAAATTCATGTTATTTGAGAAATGAAGGGCTGAGGTCAAGCCAGTTTGTTTTTCCTTACGATTTTAGGCACAAAATTGTAGCAGTGCTACTATTAGTGAGAACTGCATCTCCCAGCAGTCCCTGCAGGGGCTGTTGGGGTCAAAGGTGGTCAAATGAGTTTAAAAGGAGGGCAGGTGGCCAAGGGAAAAAAAGTGTGTTTTGTTGTTGTATTTTGTGTTCCATTTACCTGTAAAGACTGCCTTCTGTTGATTAAGCTGTAATTAGTTTTGTGTCCTGGATTGTATTTGTTGTTGGGGTCTGGATTGTCTGTTGACCTGTGTCCTGAGGATTGATTGTGGATTCATTGGCTTCCCCGCAAAAAAAGGAGCGCTCCTGAACCATCCATCCGTCTTCACCCTTACAGTGGCTACCGGTAGGAATGCTTTTCAATCCCTTACAACATACAGATACTCTCATACTCTCATCATCCTTCTTTACATCCGGTGTGATTTTCCATGGACTTTGCTGTGTGGTGTTTGTGTTTATAGGTTTATTGTAATATCGCCGTAGGGGTACAGGGGTGGTATTATTTATATTATTTAACTTCATTACATTCTTTAATTGTTGTTATCCCCAGGGTGCTTTGTTTTGTTTCTGTTTTTGAGTGTGTGCGGGCGGGCCAAGGCTGGGAGCGTTCCTGGGATCCTCTATAAAAAATAAATAAATCACCGTCATCTTGACGGTGTGAATCTTAGTGGCACCGGACCGCTACAGATTTTGGCGAGCCGGGTAGGAGGCAAGTTTTTGTTCAGCTCCCGATAGTTCACACAGAATTGGTAGGTTCCGTCTGCCTTTTGAACGAGCACCGCAGGGCTAGCCCACGGCGAGGTGGAAGGCTCGATGACCCCATCCGCCAACATCTGGTCAACCCACTCCTTGATTATTCCTCTTTTCAGAGATGACACTCTGTAGGCTCTGTGCCGAACCGGGACAGGGTCGACTGTGTGAATGTGGTGACACACCAACTCAGTCCGACCCAATTTGTCCGTCCACACAGAGCACCACCTCCTAAGAAGTGGCTGAATGAGCTCTGGCTGTTCAAGAATTGCCTTCTCTACTGGGCTGGGCTCATCCACCAACTGCGCGAGGTAATAATACATGTTAGGCCAAACCAGATTACTTTGAGCCTTCATCCCAAACCGATGGACTTCACCCCCCGGGGCTTCCACCAAGGTGAGATCAGCATGGGGATCCCCTGGGGCTTTTCCTCGTGGTTTGGGACAGGGGACTTCTCGAGATGTGGGACCCTTTCAATACCCACTAATCCTGAGAGCCGCCGAGTCCTTTTCCACTCGGGACCCCACCTTCACCAACTCATCTACCGATTTCACGACCCCCCTCAGAGTAGCTGCCACCCGAGGGTCACAAGCATCAAGGACCCGTCACAATATCTCTTCCTCACGCATGTCAGATCGCCACTTAAGGCACAATGCATGAAATTCAAAGGCAAAGTCCCTGAGATTCTGCGATGGCTTTTGTACAAAGGTCTGGAGATTTTCTTCCAACAGCGCCTGATATTCATCTGAGAGGAACGCTTTCAGGAAGGCCACGTGAAATTCCACCCAGGTATTACACTTGTGCCGCTCAGCAAACCACCAAGAGCGTGCCGGCCCGCTGAGTGCCGTGTTCAGGAATCCCCGCAGCTTGACTCCACTCAGAGGATGCAGCTCCACGAACATGTCAACCTCCTCTACAAAGTCGACAATGCTCGTGGGTGCACACTGAGGGGCCAGCTTAGGAAACTCCATCCGCGGCACTGCAACAGACAAGGACGACTGTCCCCAGTCGTTCCCCACTCCCGTTACAGGAGTCAACTGCCCCAGTGGCTGCCCGATGGCACACCAGCTTTCCTGCACCTGCCTCCTGATCTCCTCTCTCATATTGGCTTCCATGCGCTCTACACACCATGCAAAGGACTGTTCAAGACGCTTTTACCTCACAGCCGTCTCGCTGGAAACTCTGGCGGCTGTGGCATCGATGAGGTTGTGGACAGTTTCATCTTGATTGAGAAAACTACAGGCAATGTCATCAACCCGCATCTCTAGCTGTTCTAGGCACAACGTCAGGCCTTGCAGATTCCGTCCCTCGCTGGTCTTGGGCTGCTCCAGACTGGAGACACACAGGGTGTCCGGCAGGCTCAACTCCTCCTTGAGAGGGGCTCTGACCATTACATGGCATGGCCTAGGCAGCGGACACATATCAACCAGCGGCCCACTCAGTTCAAGCTCCTCGCCCTGCACTGCACTTTCAACAGACATGCTTCTGGATGGGTGTAAGTGAAGTCAGACTAGAAGGGAACATAAACAAAAGCAGGTCTTCCCAATGAGCCCCTGGAGGACCTGCTCCAGAAGACCTTGGATGATGGCTACCCCATGCCCCTCATTCATGACATTTTGGAGTCTTTGCATGGGGCAGCGGTGTTCAGCTCCCTAGATTTGAAGTCCGGGTATTGGCAGGTGAGGATGGGGAAGAGTAGCATGGAAAAAAACACCGTCATCACCCCGGAGGGGTTGTTCCGGTTTGGGGTGATGCCCTTTGGACATAAAAACACTGGGAGATCATTCCAACGGCTAATGGAGCAGGTATTCCGGGGGATCATTGGGAAGACCTGCTTTGTTTACATAGATGACATCATTGTATTCTCCCCATCTGTCCAACAACATCTCAAGGACCTAGACCACATCTTCCAGCGACTGCGTAAGGCTCATCTTACACTCAACATCAAGAAGTGTAGATTTCTACAAGACCATCTGAACTTCCTCGGCCATGTGGTGTCGGCAGATGGGGTCCGGGTGGATCCAAAGAAAATTAAGTCCATCTTGGACTACCCAGCGCCCCAGGAGGTAAAAAGTCTCCAACACTTCCTGGGGATGGCTGGGTGGTTCCATAAATTTGTACATGGGTTTGCCAACATCGCTGCCCCATTGTTCCAGCTGCTGAGGAAGGGATCCACGTGGGAGTGGCTGCCAGCGTGGCAGGACTCCTTCGAAAGTCTCAAACAGGCACTGACATCACCACCAGTTCTGGCACAGCCTGATCTGTCATTAACCTTTCAGGTCCATACTGACGCGAGTGACCTCGGGCTCGGTGCCGTTCTCTCTCAAACAAGTCAAGGAGAGGAGAGGGTGGTGGCCTATGCCTCACGGTCACTAAAGGGCGCAGAGTATAATTATTCCACCACCGAGAAGGAATGCCTCGCTGTTGTGTGGGCAGTGGAGAAGTGGCGTCACTTCCTGGAGGGAACTTCATTTGAAATTTACACTGACCACAGGGCTCTGGCCTGGGCATTCAATTGCCCGAAGACCACGTCTAGGCTAACCTGGTGGGTATTGCACCTCCAACAGTTTACATTCAAGGTGTGTTATCGGAAGGGCTGTGCTAATGTTGTACCCAATATTATCACGGGTTCACAAGCCTGCACCGGTGGTATGTGCGGTATCGGTCTCTAACCCTTGGCCTGATCTTCCCCTGAACATGCAGGAAATCGTTCAGTCTCAAGCAGCCAGTCCTGTATGTCAGGGGTTGAGAGAGGGCCCAGGGGGTAGACCCGACCGCATACATTATAGGGAACTTCGAGGGGCACTCTATCGCTGTGTTCGAACAAAAGATCAAGGTTACCATTATCAGTTGGTAATGCCCGAGACATATGTGCCCATGTTCCCACAGTACTACCGTGATAACCCGATTGGTGGTCACCTTGGACGTACAAAGACTCTGTTTAAAATCCTGGAGGTGGCATGGTGGCCAACGATGCACAAAGACGTCTGGTCCCATGTCCAGACTTGTACCACCTGTCAGCTATACAAAACCCCACCTGGTCTCCCCTCCGGACAGCTTCAGCCAGTAACGATCACTACCCCGGGGGAGAGCCTAGGTGTGGACCTAATGGGACCATTTCCTGCCAGTAAGGACCGGAAGACCTACCTGATGGTGGTTGTGGACTATTTTACCCAATGGGTGGAACTATTCCCTATGGCTAATGCCACAGCTAAGAAGATATGTTCCGCCCTGAAGGATGAGATATTTTCCTGATGGGGGGTGCCGAAGAACATCATCACAGACCGGGGCCTGCAGTTTGCCAGCTCAGAGGCCGAAGATTTTTGGAAGCAATGGGGGGGGGGTGGTTCACCTGAAGACAACTGCGTACCATCCCCAATCTAATCGCACTGAGCGGGTGAACCGGACCCTGAAGACTATGATAGCATCCTTCGTCGGAGACCACCATCAGGATTGGACAAAGTGGCTGCCTGAGGTGCAGTTCGCATTGAACACGGTGGTGCACGAGGTTACAGGTGAAACCCCTGCTTTGTTAGTTTTAGGCAGACAGATAAATGGTCCACTAGAAAGAATAATTGAGCAGAATCCACCCAAACCAGACACATCAATACATGATCACTTGCAAACTTTACAACAAATCACACAATGGGTAAAGGAGAGGATGGTGAGGTCCCAGTCCAGACAGTCTCAATCGTACAACCAGAGACATAAGCTTGTTCAATTCTCGGTTGGGGAGAAAGTCTGGATCAGGACTCATCCCCTCTCCAAAGCATCAGAAAAGTTCATGGCTAAACTGGCTCCAAAGTGGTTTGGCCCAGCAACTGTTGTCCAAAAGAAGGGATCGGTGACCTATGCAGTAGAGTGGGGATTGCCAGGGACTAAGAAGGTAGACATAGTAAACATCTCAAACCTCAAGCCTTGGTTCGGCCGTACACCATGGCCTGGGGGTGGGGATTGTAGCAGTGCTACTATTAGTGACAGCTGCATCTCCCAGCAGTCCCTGCAGGGGCTGTTGGGGTCAAAGGTGGTCAAAGGAATTTAAAAAGGAGGGCAGGTGGCCAAGGGAAAAAAAAAGTGTGTTTTGTTGTTGTATTTTGTGTTCCATTTACTTGTAAAGACGGTCTTCTGTTGATTAACACTAGAATTACCAGAGTCTATGAAAAAACTCGTAGATCCGGCCCACCTTAAAACCATTCTCACCTCTCTTTTGTCTTCTAAATGAGCCAATTAAGACGAGCCAGCAAGCAGCTGGCTATTCCATCCCCCACCGTCGCAGAACGTTCACTAAGTTTTCCCAGCTCATGCCTTGTTTGATTATCTGGGAGTGACTGAACTGCTAGAGTTTTAGAGTGGAAATAATAAATCGTTATTTGGAACACACGCATTTCATGTGTGTTCCATTTCTACAGTAATCTGTGTAAACACATTGTTAAAACAGAAACGTTTTCATATTTTAGTAATAAATGTTACAAAATGTGGCATAAACTATAGCATTTGTGAAGCCTGACGTCCAAACATCAAATAAACACTTTCAACGATGCTACAACACCTTCTGTGGCGTAGCAGTAAGATTTGCTGATTTATCGCTACAGCGGCCTTGCCGTGCATTACTGACCCGAGTTCGATTCCCCACTGGGGAGGAAGTGTTTTTTTTTCTTTGTAACCTCAAACGGACATAAAATTTATAAAGTGGTATGCACTGTAAATCGTTAAGTTTAAAATGTCGATCACGGTTATTTCTGTTGATTAATTCATACATTTTTACTTAAGAGTCAGAACAGGAGCTTATTCAGCTTATTCAGCTTCTGATCTGACTCTAACAGCGCCACAGTATAAATTCACACCCAATCTGACGCTGTTCATTTTCAAATAATATTGTACTAGTGCGATTATGTTTTCTGATTGGTACTATTCGCGTCGTCATAAAATGATTTCTTCAAAACGTCACATATATATTTGTCTCTTTCTTTTTTTAAAATGTGCGTTGATCACCACCAGCATGTTGTAGCACACAGCAACTGGAACTGCATGTTCTTGCGTGCACTGAATAAGCGCACTGAATAAGCGCACTGAATAAGACAGCGCTATATGCAATCATCAGATTCAAATGTTAACAGTTCACAGTTCACACACACGCAAGGATCGTCTTTCTTACATTTACAACGTGTGTACCTGTTACAATGTATTCACTTCTCTCTATGCTGTGGTTTCTATTACACACCTGAAAGAAAGACAATATATATGAAAACATCATCGCACTAATGCAATATTATTTGAAAACGAACAGCATCAGATCATTTGTGAATTTATGCTGGAACTGGAAATTCTCTGATGTGGAATCAGTTCTGTATGGTTGTGGGCGTGGGTGTGAGTGGTGGACATAACTGGGAATTACTGTGAATGTGTGTGGTGTTTTGAGATAATGAATAGAGCTGCGAATTACAGGTGCTTGCTCAGTGTAATAGAAACCATAGCACAGAGAGGTGTGTACACTGCAACAAGTACACATGTAAATGTAGGAAGGGCGCTCCTTGAGTGAGCTATAGCGTGTTTTTATGTGAAAACAGCAGTGTCAGATGGGGAGTGTCTGATGATTGCATATAGTGCTGAAATTAATACTCTTTACTATGCTTTCCTCTGCATGTCCTGGACTATAAAAGAAACAGCATACAGCAACGTGTGGGGACTGGCAAGATTGGGGGAAAAAAAACACGCGGTCGTATATATCGTGATACACTGCAGAGCTATAGCGCGTCTTTATGTGAAAACAGCAGGGCCAGATGGGGTAGGAAGAATGAAAAGTGAATAAAAAAAACAAAAACAAAGCTAACCTTTACAAATATCATAAATTACACCGGCTGTTACAGACTGAAATCAAATGCATCTTTTTATTCTAAAATAGTAAAAATAAGAGCAGTTCACTTCTCAAAAGGGAGTCATGCAGGATCGAACTCGTGACCTGTTGATTGTCAGTCAGCAACTGATACTGTTGCGCCACAGCAGCAGTTGTTGCAAATACGTGTCAATGTCGCACACTAAGGCGGCTTTTTTTTCTGCAGTTGTATTTTTGAATAAAAGCGCACTTGTTCCGTTATATTTGTACCTTTCCTGAAAGTGTTTCTTTGATATTTGGACTTCAGGCTTCATACATTATATAGTTTATGCCTACATTTTGTCATTTACTGCTAGAATATGAAAAAAGTTTCTGTTTTAAAAATGTGTTTACACAGATTACTGTAGAAACGGAACACAAATGAAATGTGTGTGTTCCAAATAACGATTTATTATTTCCACTCTAAAACTCCACTTCACTCCCATATAATCAATCAAGGCATGAGCTGGGAGAAATTTGTGCACGTTCTAAGTCAGAGGGGGGATGGAATAGCCGGCTATTTGCAGCTTGTACATTTAGATGACAAAAGACGATGGCGGAGAGGTGCGAAACGATTTAAGAAGCGATTTAAGGTGGGACGGATCTACGAGTTTTTTTGTAGGCTCTGGTAATTCTAGTGTTAAGCTGTAATTAGTTTTGTGTCCTGGATTGTATTCGTTGTTGGGGTCTGGATTGTCTTCTGTCTACCTGTGTCCTCAGGATTGATTGTGGATTGATTGGCTTCCCCACAAGAAAAGGAGCGCTCCTGAACCATCCATCCATCTTCACCCTTACAGTGGCTACCAGTAGGACTGTTTTTCATTCCCTTACAACATACAGATCTCTGGACTTACTCTCGTCATCCTTCTTTACATCCGGTGTGATTTTCCATGGACTTTACTGTGTGGTGTTTGTGTTTATATGTTTATTGTAATATCGCCATAGGGGTACAGGGGTGGTATTATTTATATTATTTAACTTCATTACATTCTTTAATTGTTGTTATTCCCCAGGGTGCTTTGTTTTGTCTCTGTTTTTGAGTGTGTGAGGGTGGGCCAAGGCTGGGAGCATTCTTGGGATCCTCTATAAAAAATAAATAAATCACCGTCATCTTGACGGTGTGAATCTTAGCGGCACCGGACCACTACAAAATAAAATGTACCCAAACTATACTTATGATCGTCAGTCAGATTTTACCTTCATCAGTAATTGTGCCACTACTTGAGCCGCCACTGCTCTTGGAGTGATGATGAGAGGAGGATGAAGATAATGACGATTCTACCCGCAGACCCTTAAGAGTAGGTGAGGGGGATGGGGTCAAAGTTGGAGAGGTGCTCTTTGATGCAGAGGAATTCCCAGAGTTAGGTCTCTTTTTGTTATCTGGCGTCTACAAAATAAGAAAACTAAATATTGTTACAGATATAAACAAAAAACAGAAAAACTAAATTGTGTACAAAATGACAACAAAATGCCTGAAGTCATAAAAATATTGTAGTATAGGCTTTTACACTATCCAGGTTAGTCTTAAATTACAAGAAATTATTTGTCTGTAGATTATCCAATGCATTTTAAAATCAAATTAAATGTACAAAATTAAGTTTTTTTTACAGTTTATCCCAATAACTTACTTAAATAAAAAAAATAGCACCTGACATTTAATATCAAATAATATCTTTGGTAATTAACCAGTGCCATAACCTGTTATTTCCTACTTTTACAGCAAATATGAAATTATCTCCAAGACATTTATCACAGACTATTTTCTGTGTTTTTCTTTGGACAGGCTTAAAATTTAGCTTTCAGAATATATGGATTTTTTTTCTTAAATTTTTGAACTTGTTCATGTGGAGAAAAGATAAGAAAGCAAATTGGGGTAGGGTTCACAGATTCTGATGTTTTGTTTGTATAACTGTAGGCTATCTCACTTTATTGTTCGAGTGATTTTCAGTCATAGCCTTCATTTATATAATCTTAGCCAGTCAGAGGCGCACTTATGTGAAGCTGATCTCTAATGTGACATACCCAATAACTGAGACCAACTACTCTGTGACTGGCTAGGACAAAATCAAACAGGTCAAACAGGTTTGATTTTCTGCTTGGTTGGAGGGGCAGACTCTTTGTGAAAGCCAAGAAGCAATGAATGTTCAGCTGGAAGTACAATGCACAGAATGTAGCAACGAGGAATAATGAACACGTGTGTTTTGAACCTCACAAATAAAAGAGAAGCTTATCTATCAGATGTCTCATGTTCAATGTACTAAAACAAAATATAAAAAAGAAAAGAGGCTAAGACTGAGGGTGAACACATCACAGCTATTAGCCCATCATATAACATTGGTACAGTGCCGGCACCATCAGGTAGCATGAGAGCTATGACCCTCACAAACAAAAGAGAAGCTTGTCAGTCTGAAGTCTCATATTTTACAGACCACAACACAGATTTTCTTAAACTATGGGTTGTGGATTTCTGCCTTTGGCCTACATAGGGTAGTGTGTGACTGTTGATTTAATGGATGTGCAGCTATAAAAATATCTGTTTCAGGACCATTTTTCAAAGGGTGCAATCAGCCAATCTGGGTGAACCCAGAAAAAGGATGTTAAACCAGAAGCAAGAGAGAGAGGGGGTTGGGCTTTTTCAAGTCACCGTACAGACACTGAAACACAAAACCTTTAGGTAGCATAGTATCCTTTCTGTCTAGCACACTGGATTTAATACCATAAAGCTGTCTTGTATTGCACATGTGCATCCAGGAGACAGCCTCAGGGCTCATTTAATTACTGTTACACTCCAAAACAAAGGGTGGCACTGTTGTCTAAGGCCTTTTCTCTTCCCCCCTTTGCAGAAAAGGTGATTGACAGCTTTTCTATCTCTGATGTCACTTACAGTTTCCACCCTCCTGAACCCGTCCCTTCTGTCTTGCAGACTGAAGAGTCTGAAACATGCTTATGTCTGAACAAGATATCTTTAGATTATCACAATCTTTTTTCAGTTTCTGTTTTGGCCATTACAATATATGGGGAACACTATGGTACTTCATTTCTTTTTGACATTTCTTGTGTCTTCTTACACTGGTTTATTCTTCACTTCTGCATGCTCTGCATTTTTCAGGTGAGGGAAAATGTTTCGTATATAAATAAATTTCTTTTGCATTTGGATTAGGTGTCAAGCAAATATACAATAGCAATAAACACTCAGGACTAGCACTTCATCAGTATTGAAAATGAACTGCCTAATTTTTCAGGGTGACTTCAGAGTATGAATGGTTTGGCTCAGGAAAAGACTGCCATCCTAACCCTGATTCAAACATGTGGTCAAAGCCCGATTAATCAAGGGCAGAAATTTACAATGTCATTTCCTTGCACATGAGTTTTACCACAAGTAATGGAAAGTTATTATAGTTGCCAACCAGTCGAATCCTGAAATGTTTTTAGGATTCCTTCCAGCCAAAAGTAAGGGGAGACCTTGTTGCCATCTATACACTGGTGAAGGACTGCCATTACTTATAAGATCTACAAGGCACACACTACAGCCATATATATCTTTTGATTCCAAAAGCCTGTGAATTCAGAGTTGGCCATAGCATGTAGTTCAGGGTACTTATAAAAACTATAAATTTAAACTTAAATTCTTTAAAGTCATACTTTATACATACCTTTTTACTTTCACCAGTCAACATACTGTGAGTGCCATGCAATTCAGGTAGGTTGATATCAGGCACTACTGGAGATTTCTGCTCAGATAATCCGGCTGCTTTTTTCCTTTGTGCTGCAATCTGTGACAAAATGCTGTCTGCACTTCCCCCTGTAAAGTTATTACAGCAGTTTAGAAGAACATAGATGCTTTAAAATAACTACTTGTAAAATATTATAGAAGCGACCACAATATACTGCAAAATAGCTTTCCATGTAAGGAAGTGTCATCATTATCAATTAAAAGAGGACGTGTGGATGTCAACTTTGCCAACGAGAGAGATTGACGAGAGTTTTAGGGGTTTCTGTTGTGTGAGAGTTAATTTAAAAAAAAAAAAAAAAACATTTTGCTCCTACTGTGTATACTTGGGTTTTGGTTGCCGCTAAGGAACTGTGCAGGAATTTGTATAGAATTTTCCCTTTAGAAGGGTTTTTTTGCTTTTTTTTCGTCCGCATGGGATCAAAAGTAGCTGGGTGTTTGGTGGTGCGCTTGGAAAAGTTACTTATACTTGTATGTGTACTTGTTTTTGTTATCTGTATTTGAGCTAGCATCTAGGAGGCTGGGTAGAAAGCAGCAGTAACTGATATCGGCATCTGTAAGTAAAGAACCACGTTGTAGCAATAAACAATAAATAACTGAAACAGTAGCAATAAACAATAAATATCAGATAGATAGATAGATAGATAGATAGATAGATAGATAGATAGATAGATAGATAGATAGATAGATAGATAGATAGATAGATAGATAGATAGATAGATAGATAGATAGATAGATAGATAGATAGATAGATAGATAGATAGATACTTTATTAATCCCAAAGGGAAATTCACAGCGATTCCTTAGTTCAAAAAAAAAAAAAAAGGCTGCAGCGCACTTCAAAGCAATAAAGGGGAAGGCTTAGCAGTAAGCGCTGGATCACACACAAGGGGCTGTAGGAGCAGATTAAGATAGTAAGAAATTAACTAGCAGTAGATATTCACTAAGTAAGTTTTTTTTATTTTTTTAAACATTTTATTCATTTTATTAAAATCAAATAACATTGCATACAAGCAATTCAGGTTTAACAAAACTAGGTTTGAAATAAAGCTTTAATAACAGTAAAAATATGTAAATAAATAAATGAATCAAAATAAAAAGAATACAAAAGAGGGGAGAGAATCAACTCAATTTAAATGCTTATTCTAAAATGTTATTGATTAGATCCTGCCAGGTTTTGGAAAAGTTTTGTACAGATCCTTTAAGCAAGTTTTATTTATTTATTCATTGGTCCGGCGGTAAAACAGTTAAATAGGCGACAATGTAAGAGTTCATTAATACAGGGGAATACAACAGTACGAGTGGACAGCTTTTAAGTAAGAAATGAGAGGAGCACAAAGTTAGAAAAACAGACGGAGAAAAGCAAAGTTAACCTCATAGATGGACAAACAGCAGGCAGTTGAAAGGGAGAATAGTGCAGGAGCTTGAGTGGGACAGAAGGTGTAAAAATAGCTGTATAGCAGTTCTATAATGTACTTTCTTTGGCACAGTTTTTAGTTTTACCATTTAAGTTAAATCATTTAATTTTAATTTAAAAAAAAAAGTTAAGGCAGTTTTAGTAATCTTGTATCAAATTTTAACAATGAGGCCAGAGCAATGCAAGTCCTGTTGGATGTTGGATTCATAGATAATAGCTTGGAGGAGCCAGTCATGAGGGCTACATGTACAGGAGATGCCAGCTGATCCAGCACCTCGAGTTCACGGTGGCTGAACTAGAGGAGGAGTTGGCTGGTCTGCTTTGTATATGGGAATTAGAAGACCTGGCCCAGGTGTCCTTTAGAGATGTAGTGTGCACCCCTAAGGAGGCGTCGGAGGAGATTCCAGACCAGACAGGTAGAGATAGGTAGCTCACGATCACAAGGCGTAAGGTAAAGGGTGCACACTGTCCGAGGGCATCAACTCCAGAATTTGAAGTATCAAACCGTTTTCAGGTCCTTGCAGAGATGGATGGTGTCTTTGATAATTCTGAAATAGAAGGCAGGGATGAAGAGCCCCAACAGGCCACCTCAAAACAAGTTCCAAAAAAGAGAGGTAGTGATAGTTGGGGACTCAGTCATTAAGGGGATTGAAGCACAGTGTTTTGCCTTCCGGGTGCATAGGTGGGGGACCTCCCTAGATAGGCTCTTGGCCAAAGCATGGGTGGATCCAGTTGTCACTGTTCATGCTGGAACATATAACATACATAAGGGTAGTCTGATAGTTCTACAATTCAAATTCAAAGAGTTAGGTGCCAGGCTGAGGAGCAGAACTGACAAGGTAGTCTTCTCTGAAGTTTTGCCAGTGCCATGTACCAGTCCAGGTAAGACTGATGAGATTAGAAGGCTTAATGCGTGGCTCAAATCTTGGTGCTGAGTAGAAGGGTATAGGTTTATGGGGCATTGGGACTCCATTTAGAACAGATGGGACCTGTTCCACCGTGACGGGTTACATCTAAACCGGAGGGACACCAATGAATTGGGGAGGCATATGAGTAGGCTAGTCGAGGATTGTTTAAACTAGGGAATGGGGGGCAGGGAGTATAGGACAGGCCAGGTTTAGATCTATACATGGAGGAACAAAAAATGGTGTAGAAATAAAAATGTGTAGTAATGTAAATTTTAACTCAACATTTAAATGTAGTAGGAGTAACTCATTCAAAAAAGCTTGCCTTAATGCTAGAAGTATCAAAAATAAGGCAAGCGAGTTTAGCTAGTATGTAGCAGAGCATAATTATGATATTATAGCAATAACAGAAACCTGATTAAATAACAAAGATGGGGATGAGTGTAACATAGAGGGGTACACATTTTTTACAAAGGATAGGCTGAAAAGAAAAGGAGGTAGGGTTTCTGTTTATGTCAAACAGAATTTAAATGCAAGTTCCCTTCAGTCGGACGATGAGCCCCATCTTAGTGATGATACGTGGCTTTACCTGGAAAGCATTAGGGAAAGAGACCTTATTTTAGGAGTGTGTTATAGACCACCCAAACCAGACAGCAATTTCAACACACATCTTTTTAGTAATATTAAAAAGGCAAGTTTACAGGTGAATATTACAGTCATGGGTGACTTTAATTATCTGAATATTAACTACAAATGGAGGAGCACAAGAGCAGGAGTTTTTAGAAGTAATCAGTGACTGTTTTTTAACACAACATGTTAAAGCATCAATATAGGGTGAATCTTGTCTGGATTTAGTATTTTGTAATAATTAAGAAAGAATTGAGGGTGTAGAGGTGATTGAACCATTAGGGTCATGTGACCATAATATAATACAGTTCTGAGTGTTTTGAAAAGACTAAAATTGTTAAGTTTAATTTTGGTAGGGCAAATTTTGAGCAGATGCAGCAGAGTCTAATGAGGATAGACTGGGATAAGCTTTTAGGTGTGGAGACAGTTGAACAGATGGAACAGGTTTAAAAATGTTTTACATATAATGCAGAACAGGTACATACCTAAATTTGGAATTAATAGGAAATTTTAAAAAATCCACAGTGGGTTAATAAACAGTTAAAAAAGAAGCCGCAAAGGAAAAAAACAACTTTATAAGGCATATAAGACTAACACCTCCAAAGTAGGGCATATTAGAACATGACGGCAACCATTAAGAAGGATATTAGGGAGGCTAAAAGACAGTTGGAGAGGAATATAGCAGATAAGGCGAAAGACGACCCTAAGAGATTCTTTCGGTATTTTAGTAGTAAAAGAACAGTCAAGTTGTGTTTTACTAACATGCTGGAATTTAATGAGAAAGAAACAAAAGGATATGATCAAAGTGGAGTGTATGATATTATTTATCTTGACTTTCAGAAAGTATTTGATAAGGTGCCACAGACTGGTTGGGCATCAAGCTAAAAGAAGTTGGAGTTCAGGGTGATGTTTTCAGATGGGTGCAGTACAGTGATCCCTCGCTATATCGCGCTTCGTCTTTCGCGGCTTCACTCCATCGCGGATTTTAATTGTAAGCATATGTGAATATATATCGCGGATTTTTCACTGCTTCGCGGATGTCTGCGGTCTACAGTACGTGTGCTTCCTCAGTTGATTTGCCCATTTGAATTCAAACAAGGGACGCATTTGAATTCAAACAAGGGACGCTATTGGCGGATGGCTGAGAAGCTACCCAATCAGAGCATGCGGTTAAGTTCCTGTGTGCTGCTGATTGGCTCAGCAACGGAATGCTGCATTAACCAGGAAGTCTAATCTCACTCATTCAGAATTAATGCACGTTACTGCTAATGCTTCAGGATTGCAGAAAAGGTAAAAGTTTTGGATATGTTGAAGGAAGGGAACAGCTACACCGCTGCAGGACATTATTACAGCATCAATGAGTCCACGATTCTTTTTATTTAAAAAGGAGGAAAAGCATATAAGATCTACGGCCGCAGTGTCCTTTAATCAGGGCGCAAAACGAGTTGCAAGTGGACGTGATAAGGCAGTAGTATGGATGGAATCTGCTTTAGGGATTTGGATTGAAGAGTGATGGAAGAAGAACAACGGCGGTGCTAAACAGTCGCCTGAAGAGGCTCCTTTAGAATAGCTGTAACGCTGTCCTTTGTTGTGCAGTAAAATTAAACTGATCGTTATCGAACAAGTCGTTGTGTCATTGTTGGTGAGTAACCATAATTAATTATTTACGTACAGTACTTATTACATGTACATAGTTTAGTGTCGCTGTACACACATTTTACTGTATACAATTTTTCATGTATTGTACGTATTTATTGCTGGTGGCCTGTCTGTTGTAATGGCTGTAACGTATTGATATCGGAGACGCTCGATATCTTTAAAATAATATTTAGGTTTTACTGTATGTAAACTGTGTTTACATACATAATTTCAACGAATCTTACCTAATATCTAAGAGAATACAAAGGGTTTATGCTGTATAACTGTGCGTGAAATGTTTATAATAGTGTGGGAGAGTTTATAAGGGCTTAAAATATATAAAAATAACCATATAAACATATGGTTTCTACTTCGCGGATTTTCTTATTTCGCGGGTGGCTCTGGAACGCAACCCCCGCGATGGAGGAGGGATTACTGCATTGGCTAAAACACATCAAGCAGAGACTGATAGTGCAAGGAACCTTATCAGAATTGACTGATGTTAAGAGTGGAGTTCCACAGGGGTCTGTGCTAGAGCTGCTGCTCTTTTTAATATATATAAATGATTTGGATAGGAATATAAGTAACAAGCTGGTTATGTTTGCAGATGGTACCAAGATTGGTGGATTGGCAGATACTTTGGAATCCATTAAATCATTACAGAAGGACTTGGACAGCATGTACATTTAAGGTATTAGACATAGGAAATAAAAATGTTAGATTTGAGTAAACAATTGGAGGTCTGAAAATTGAGAGAACACCTTATGAGAAGGATTTAGGAGTCATAGTGGACTCTATTCTAACTTCCCAACAGTGTTCTGAAGGCATTAAGAAGGCAAACAGAATGTTAGGTTATATAGCACAATATGTGGAGTACAGGTCCAGTGAGGTTATGCTCAAGGTTTATAATTCACTGGTGAGGCCTTATCTGGAGTACTGTGTGCAGTTTTAGTATCCAGGCTACAAAAAGGACATAGCAGCAGTAGAAAAGGTAAAGAAAATACTGACTAAGCTGATTCCAGGGCTACAGGAGATGAATTATGAAGGATTAAATTGATATGAGCCTTTTCAGTTTCAGCAAAAGAAGATTAAGAGGTGACATGATTGAAGTGTTTAAAATTATCAAGGGAATTAGAACTGTGGATCGAAACTGTTATTTTAAAATGAGTTCATCAACAACACGGGGACACAGTTGGAAACTTGTTAAGGGTAAATTTCACACAAACATTAGGAAGTTTTTCTTTACACAGGGAACCACAGAAGCTTGGAATAAGCTACAGTGGAACCTCAGGTCACGAACGTCTCAGAACACGTACAAATTGGGTTACAACCAAAAAGTTTGCCAAACTTTTGCATCTGTTCACGACCACACACTCGGGTGACGAATAAGCCAGTTTCCCTTCTGGTTCATACACGCTGATGATTTCCGCACGTGTTCAGTCTCTCCCTGTGCATTTGCTCTGAACTCTTTGTGCTTTATTTCGTTTCCCTTCCGGTTCATACGCGCTGGTGATTTACACACGTGTTCAGTCTCTCCCTGTACAATATATTGTTCTCGGTCAGACGTGCATCACGCAGAGGGACTTTACCTCAAAACTGTAATCTCCTCTCCACCCGGCTTCCTACTCACTTCCTTCATGCCAGAACTCAACTCATGCAAGGTTAGTTTTCTTGGTTGTTTATGGTTAGTTTTTGTATAAATTAAGGATTTTTCAAATGTTCATTTTTTCCCTGTGCTTAAAACTCATAAAAAAAAGTGTTTACAGCGAGCGGTTCGTAAGGCTGTAGCGTGAACTCTTGCATTGTTAGTTTTCTCTGTTCAAGGTTTTCTCAGTGTTATTCAATGTTTTTACATTTAGTTTACTATTACACTGTGCATTCTATGGTATAATTAACTATTTTTGTGCTTAAAAATAAAAAAAAAAAATTTTTACATACAGTTCGTACGGTCTGGAATGGATTAATAGTATTTACATACAATCCTATGGGGGAAATTACTTCGGGTCACGACCAAATCGGGTTGTGACCAGAGTTTTGGAACGAATTACGGTCGTGACCCGAGGTTCCACTGTACCAAGTAGTGTGGTAGACAGTAAAACTTTAGGGACTTTCAAAACTAGAGTTGATGTTTTTTAGAGGAATTAGGTGGACAGGATTGGCAAGCTTTGTTGGGCTTGACCGGCCTGCTCTTGTCTCGATTGTTCTAATGTTCAGTATTTTTAGATCAAACTTGCTATTTAAAAATAAATTTGATTAGCAGCCACCATGACATTGTTTCATATTACATTTCAGTCTATATAGGGCAACATGCTTATACAGCCATTGTTTGGATATAGAGCTGAAATTTAAAAAAAACATATGCATAGATTTGAAAACCCAACATCGGAATAGATTTTTGGACTTAGTTGGAGGTTACCTTGGGATGAGGATAAAGGATGACTCACAGACAGAAGGCAAGTGGGAAAGCTATACCAACAAAAGAATATAAGTTTAAGAGGTAGATTTACATAAGCTCAGTTAGGCAGATGGGTTTCTTTTTATTTGTACCCTAAGTTCTTGTCAATAAGCCGCGGCTTATCTAAGGAAAAAAGTTGTGAAAATGAAAAAATAGAATATCGGCTTATACATAAGTCCGGCTTATACATCCATCGCGGGGGTTGCGTTCCAGAGCCACCCGCGAAATAAGAATATCCGCGAAGTAGAAACCATATGTTTATATGGTTATTTTTATATTGTCATGCTTGGGTCACAGATTTGCGCAGAAACACAGGAGGTTGTAGAGAGACAGGAACGTTATTCAAACACTGCAAACAAACATTTGTCTCTTTTTCAAAAGTTTAAACTGTGCTCCATGACAAGACAGAGATGACAGTTCCGTCTCACAATTAAAAGAATGCAAACATATCTTCCTCTTCAAAGCAGTGAAGCAAACAAATCAATATGTCTGTTTGGCTTTTAAGTATGCGAAGCACCGCGGCACAAAGCTGTTGAAGGCGGCAGCTCACACCCCCTCCGTCAGGAGCAGACAAAGAGAGAGAGAGGGAGAGTTTGTTTTTCAGTCAAAAATCAATACGTGCCCTTCGAGCTTTTAAGTATGCGAAGCACTGTGCAGCATGTCTTTTCAGGAATCAGCTTTACAAAAGATAGCAACGTGAAGATAATCTTTCAGCATTTTTAGACGAGCGTCCGTATCGTCTAGGTGTGCAAACAGCCCCCCTGCTCAATCCCCATACGTCAGGATCACAGATAGTCAGCGCAAGAGAGAGAGAACAGTAAGCCGGGTAGCTTCTCAGCCATCTGCCAATAGCGTCCCTTGTATGAAATCAACTGGGCAAACCAACTGAGGAAGCATGTACCAGAAATTAAAAGACCCATTGTCCGCAGAAATCCGCGATATATATTTAAATATGCTTACATATAAAATCACAATTTAAATGCCCGCTACGCGCTCGTGTTGACTCGGCGACGCCCAGAGCAGAAAGAACGCGCTCCGGCCGCTCCAACCGCGCCATGCGGGGAGTGAGAGACGGCAATATCTCACACTCTCTCCCCCCTTAAAGAAATTAAATGGGCGCGAGTGAGACCACTGACCTCCCTCCCTTCTATTAGTTATAGGTTATAGTACGTTCGGCTTATCCATGAGTCCGGCTTATCTATGATACGATTTTATTTTAAAAATTCGTATGATTTTTGGTCTCCGGCTAATACATGAGTCCGGCTTATAGACAAGAACTTAGGGTACTAGGAGTTCTACCTTGTTTGCATCCCAACCTGTACTTAAACTTGTTAGTAAGTGTGTCATCTTTAACTATCCTGGTGTTATTTCAGGGTGTGAAGAGATGAAAGACCAATAAATTTACTAACAGTTCAAATATACAGTAGTGCACAAGCTAACATCACCACATAAAGGTAATGATGTATACATTTTTGAGAATATACAAAAGATAGAATAATCTTCTCAGGGGAAAAGGATAAATAGCACATGCTGATGGAGACATTGAAATGTAAATGAAGAAGGAAAAATGCCAATGAGATCAACAATCTTACGAAGAAATAATAAGAGAAGACTGACTTCTAAATATCTAAATGTGACAACAAACACATTTTAATATAAGGAAAACATATACTTAGAAATCACCTGGATATGGGGATGGAAGGGGTTGTGTTGCAACAGCATGATTTATTTTGGTTTGACAAATTTAAGTATAAAAATATATTTTAAAAATGAGCTACCAAGGAGCAACAGATAAAGAATCAGGATCAATACAGTACCAAAGTTGAAGAAAATCAGGACTTACAAGTTGAAGAGAAAAAAATAAAAGCAGTAATTTAAAAATGAATTATGAGAGAACATCAAGAAAAGGCTAGAAAATGGGACAGATAGCAATAGAAACTAAAGGTGAAAAAAATCTTCAGGACACGTCATGATTATTGACCAAGAGTCCTTATAGAAAATAAAATGACTCAGAATTAAAAATATAGATATCTAAAGGAAGCGATCTAGTAAAATGGAAGCAAACAAATTAGATACAATAGATGGAAGGCATTACGTAAGAAAGAACCATACTACCATTGTTTGAAGTTGTGACTGCAGTTAAAGAGTTAGTGATAGGGATAGGGAAGAGGAGATGCTATTTCGACAGAATTCAAAAGCTACTTGGAGACAAAAAGACGATAGGGATTATGCAGGGGAAAAAAAAATCAGAAATGCCCAAAAACCTTAAAGGCAGAAGAAAAAGGGCTGGTTTTGCAGGCATCTGAAGGAAATTGTTGTGTAGGATTGACCAACATGCTCTTACTTGGATCAGTTAAAATCTGACTCATTAGCTACATTACTTTACTATAGCCAGTCTGAAACAGCTTCCTAAAGAAGTGGAAAGTGTGCCAAAGAGTATTAGTTAAAACAGAGCATCTGCCTTAGAAGGGACCTATGCTCATTTTAAAAATCTTTCACGGTCATTGGTCAGATGATCATGGTTAAATGAATTATGCCATATGAAACACAGACTGTTAATAGCTGCAATTAATGTAAACCTAAAGTGTTATAATTCTAGGTTTTATGATAAGTTGATCATGTTCAGAAATAACAATGGAGACATACCTGCAATATATGACAAATGGAAGAACTTTTTATTAATAAAAAGTAATCACTGTAGTGCATCACAGGTGCTCACAAAAAGAAAAAATGAATAATTTATTAAGAATGGGTTTAAATGCTCCATGTGTCCAAAAGATTATGATTTGTTTTTTAATATTACTGTTGTTTGAGATAATGCAGTTTTGCAAATACGGTTGCAGTTGAAGAGACGTAATATAAAGCAAGGCTTAATATACAGGTAAAATCCCCAGATATTAAAAGTTTGTGATTAAATAATTCAGAAATTAAAGGAAAAATGCCATATCACCTCAGTTAGGGGTATATAATAGCCACAGTTAACACTTAACAGCATTCTGTGCCAAAAATTACTTTAAAGGCAACAATAAGAACAGCTTTATGACCAAATATTGCTACTGCACTAGGGTTACTGCTATATTTAGAATGTAATACTTGTCCAACCATCATTTCCTCAATCTAGATTAATTTTTAGTATTTAAATGTGTTTCTAGTATAAAGGTATATCTAACTTTAGTTATGATAACCTCTCCATTTTCTGACTGAGACACTTGACATTTCAACCAGTAATATTCAATAAGTTATCCAGCCTTTAAACACTTAAAATATTGTTGCAATGTAGATATTTGCTATCCTTTCTGGTTACAAGCTTTATGTTTCACTTGCACAGTTTAATTTATACTGCTTGCACTGACTTTTGGTGAGTTTCACATGCTGAATTTCAGTCCACCAACAAGGTGCACAGCAAGCCACACCGGAAACAAACAGGTATCCTCTGATGATATAATTATGAAACATCTAACAGAAAGGTAATTGGAAATAAATAATCATTGGAAAAGTTCACATAGTAATTAATTATTTTTATCAGTTTATGCACATGGTTATCCATGTCAGAAAATGCTGTTGACCACTAACACAGCTTGGCTTTAGTTAAAATGTCTTCTTTAAAACACAAAAAAAATTGCTTTAAGCATCTAGCTCTGTGGTATATGTCTGAACTTGCACTCTGTGAAAGTAGCTGGTTGATACCTCAAGAGACAATGTAAAAAGATTTACAGAAATTGGCTACAGCAAAGAATGTATATTATGAAAAGTGACTGATAGTTGACATGATAACCAATAATTTGTGTGGTTCATGGTTAATAACATTTCAACCTCCACCTTGTTCTGTCAAGTCCACAATCAGAGGAGTTTTGCCCTCTCCTTTTATTTACATTTTCCAGCTAAATGTCTTGAACATGTTGTTGAAGCACACTCACCACTTACATAACTTCCACTAACCTGATGATACCTTATTAGTCCACCTTCAGAGCTTAGCACAACTGCAACAATGTTCTACTCCAAGCAAATAACTTACTTATGGTAGCAGTCAATGGGCAAAATCATTTTATTAATTCCATTAGATAATATAGTTAAACACAATATTCTACTGTTTAGAATGAAGAGTATGCTGGGTATCTGTGGTACTGATCCTTAACAGTTTAAGTCCAACCTAACTGATAGGAAAGAGTTTGACATACTTAGCAATAGCAGGTGCAGCTTAGCCCTATTCATTTATGGAATTCCTGAGTGATCTGTTCTTGTCTCTCTGCTCTCCAAAGCTACATGCTTCCATTTGGCTATATTATTCGTACTTTTGGAATGGTTATCAGTTATATGCATATAATACTCAAATGTATTTCACTATTAAAAATGGATATGATGTTCATTAGAAAGTTGCATTTAACTTGCATTTACGGTACATATTTGGCTGATGCCTTAATCCTAGGCGACTTACAACATTTATGATACAATTGGTCACATTTCTTTTGGTTTTCCAATTGGGGCACTGGCAGGTCAAATGACTTGCTCATGGTCACACAGCGTCAACTCCTGGCTTACTACTTATCTCCAATCACCAAGTCTTGCAGCTCCATATCATACAGTGTACTGCATTTGGTATTGTCCTTTAGGTTATGTTCTTGTGGTGGATTGTATCTCCCTGGAGTCATTGATATGCAAACCATTGATAAAGAGTGTTGCAATGAAAACTGGCTGTCCACTGTGTTTGTACATGAATTAGAGTCATAAAGACACAAGTTGCTCAGACCTTTCCTAGTACTGTGGTGTCAGGTTCATCAACGCATAGGTGTACTGCCTTAGAATTTGACATGTATCATGGTGCCTAATTTAATTAACGAGGCTAATTTTTTCCCCACTTTATTTTTGACACTTGCTTAGAAGACATTATGTGCTCTGTAGCATAGAAATATTTTCTTAAAGTATTTAATTGCATGATATTCTAAAGAAATTATATAAAAATAACATTGTCAGGAAAGAGTTTGCCTTAAACATGTACTCATTATACAGTATACAGATGGCTCAAGACATGATTCTAGCCTTAATATGATGTATTACTTTTTGATATTTCATGTGGATAGACAAATTCCAAAAGAACTTGGTTACCTAACAAGCAGGTACAACACAATATTTCCATATTTGAAAAATCTTCTTCTTCTTTCGGCTGCTCCCGTTAGGGGTTGCCACAGCGGATCATCTTCTTCCATACCTTTCTGTCCTCTGCATCTTGCTCTTTTACACCCATCACCTGCATGTCCTCTCTCACCACATCCATAAACCTTCGGCTAGGCCTTCCTCTTTTTCTCTTCCCTGACATCTCTATCCTTAGCATCCTTCTCCCAATATACCCAGCATCTCTCCTCTGCACATGTCCAAACCAACGCAATCTCGCCTCTTTGACTTTCTCTCCCAACCGTCCAACTTGAGCTGAACCTCTAATGTACTCATTTCTAATCCTATTCATCCTCGTCACACCCAGTGAAAATCTTAGCATCTTTAACTCTGCTACCTCCAGCTCTGTCTCCTGCTTTCTGGTCAGTGCCACCATCTCCAACCCATATAACATAGCTGGTCTCACTACCATCCTGTAGACCTTCCCTTTCACTCTTGCTGATACCCGTCTGTCACAAATTACTCCTGACACTCTTCTCCACCCATTCCACCCTGCCAACACTCTCTTCTTCACCTCTCTTCCACAATCCCCATTACTCTGTACTGTTGAACCCAAGTATTTAAAGTCATCCACCTTCGCCAACTCTACTCCCTGCATCCTCACCATTCCACTGACCTCCCTCTCATTTACACACATGTATTCTGACTTGTTCCCACTGACCTTCATTCCTCTCCTCTCTAGAGCATATCTCTACCTCTCTAGGGTTTCCTCAACCTGCTCCCTACTATCGCTACAGATCACAATGTCATCAGCAAACATCATAGTCCACGGGGACTCCTGTCTAATCTCGTCTGTCAACCTGTCCATCACCATTGCAAATAAGAAAGGGCTCAGAGCTGATCCTTGATGTAATCCCACCTCCACATTGAATGCATCCGTCACATCTACCGCAGACCTCACCACTGTCATACTTCCCTCGTACATATCCTGTACAACTCTTATGTACTTCTCTGCCACTCCCGACTTCCTCATACAATACAAGGCACCCTGTCATATGCTTTCTCCAGGTCCACAAAGACACAATGCAACTCCTTCTGGCCTTCTCTAAACTTCTCCATCAACATCCTCAGAGCAAACATTGCATCTGTGGTGCTCTTTCTTGGCATGAAACCATACTGCTGCACACTAATCATCACCTTACTTCTTAACCTAGTTTCCACTACTCTTTCCCATAACTTCATGCTGTGGCTCATCAATTTTATTCCCCTGTAGTTACTGCAGTCTTGCACATCCCTCTTATTCTTAAATATCGGCAGCAATACACTTCTTCTCCACTCCTCAGGCATCCTCTCACTTTCCAAGATTCCATTAAACAATCTGGTTAAAAACTCCACTGGGGACTTTAATTGTGTTTTAAATCCACTCTTAGATAGGACTCCTGTGACAGGGGGGACGACATCTAACACTGCAAAGACAATTACACAGTTTTTAACTGACCACAACTTATTAGACCCCTGGAGGTTTCTTAACCCAAACTCAAGAACATATTCGTTCTATCTCACCACTGCATCATAGCTACTCAAGAATTGATTATTTTTTTATAGATAATAATTTCCTGCTTACGATCAAATCGTGCAAATACGACACAATTGTTATCTCCGACCATGCCCCTCTAGTCTTGGAGCTAAAATCATTAAGCCCCTCACACTCACCTCGCAGATGGCATCTTAACCCTCTTCTATTAGCAGACGAGAACCGCACAGAATTTATATCCAAACAAATCAGCTTCTTCCTAGAGACAAACACACCCACAGAGGTTTCTGCAGGAACACTCTGGGAAACTCTAAAGGCCTTCTTAAGAGGACAGATTATTTCATATCTTTCCCACAGAAATAAATTAGAAACCAAGAAAGTGTCAGAGCTAAGAAGTGAAACTACTAGAATAGATGAAGAACAAGCCAGGCATCCAAGTGAAGCTCTTCACAGGAAAAGGCAGGCCCTGCATACAGAACTCAACATCTTGACAACTAAAGAAACTGAACAACTTATTTATAAGTCGAGACATCATTACTATGAACACGGAGAAAAAGCTAATAAGCTTTTAACTCAACAAATTCACAAACAAGAAGTTCGCAATGCAATACCAGTAATCACCAACACAAATGGAGAAGAAATCATTGACCATAAAAATATAATGCACACATTTAGAGATTATTATATATCCTTATATTCTACTGAGTTCAAAGAAGACAACACACAATCTAATGCATTTCTGGATACATTACAGACACCACAAATAGATGCTTTAACACTAGAATTACCAGAGCTTACGAAAAAACTCGTAGATCCGGCCCACCTTAAATCGCTTCTTAAAACCGTTCTCACCTCTCTGCCAGCGTCTTTTGTCATCTAAATGTACTGATAAAGACATGCTGCCAGCAGCCGGCTATTCCATCCCCCCACCGACTTAGAAGCACATTTTAAAAAAGAAAGAGACAAATATATGTGAAGAAATCATTTTATGACGCGAATACAGTAATCCCTCCTCCATTGCGGGGGTTGCGTTCCAAAGCCACCCGCGAAATAAGAAAATCCACGAAGTAGAAACCATATGTTTATATGGTTATTTTTATATTGTCATGCTTGGGTCACAGATTTGTGCAGAAACACAGGAGGTTGTAGAGAGACAGGAACGTTATTCAAACACTGCAAACAAACATTTGTCTCTTTTTCAAAAGTTTAAACTGTGCTCCATGACAAGACAGAGATGACAGTTCTGTCTCACAATTAAAAGAATGTAAACATATCTTCCTCTTCAAAGAAGTGCGCGTCAGGAGCACAGACTGTCAGAAAGACAGAGGAAAGCAAACAAATCAATAGGGCTGTTTGGCTTTTAAGTATGCGAAGCACCGGTACAAAGCTGTTGAAGGCGGCAGCTCACACCCCCTCCGTCAGGAGCAGACAAAGAGAGAGAGAGGGAGAGTTTGTTTTTCAGTCAAAAATCAATACGTGCCCTTCGAGCTTTTAAGTATGCGAAGCACTGTGCAGCATGTCTTTTCAGGAATCAGCTTTACAAAAGATAGCAACGTGAAGATAATCTTTCAGCATTTTTAGACGAGCGTCCGTATCGTCTAGGTGTGCAAACAGCCCCCCTGCTCAATCCCCATACGTCAGGATCACAGATAGTCAGCGCAAGAGAGAGAGAACAGTAAGCCGGGTAGCTTCTCAGCCATCTGCCAATAGCGTCCCTTGTATGAAATCAACTGGGCAAACCAACTGAGGAAGCATGTACCAGAAATTAAAAGACCCATTGTCCGCAGAAATCCGCGATATATATTTAAATATGCTTACATATAAAATCACAATTTAAATGCCCGCTACGCGCTCGTGTTGACTCGGCGACGCCCAGAGCAGAAAGAACGCGCTCCGGCCGCTCCAACCGCGCCATGCGGGGAGTGAGAGACGGCAATATCTCACACTCTCTCCCCCCTTAAAGAAATTAAATGGGCGCGAGTGAGACCACTGACCTCCCTCCCTTCTATTAGTTATAGGTTATAGTACGTTCGGCTTATCCATGAGTCCGGCTTATCTATGATACGATTTTATTTTAAAAATTCGTATGATTTTTGGTCTCCGGCTAATACATGAGTCCGGCTTATAGACAAGAACTTAGGGTACTAGGAGTTCTACCTTGTTTGCATCCCAACCTGTACTTAAACTTGTTAGTAAGTGTGTCATCTTTAACTATCCTGGTGTTATTTCAGGGTGTGAAGAGATGAAAGACCAATAAATTTACTAACAGTTCAAATATACAGTAGTGCACAAGCTAACATCACCACATAAAGGTAATGATGTATACATTTTTGAGAATATACAAAAGATAGAATAATCTTCTCAGGGGAAAAGGATAAATAGCACATGCTGATGGAGACATTGAAATGTAAATGAAGAAGGAAAAATGCCAATGAGATCAACAATCTTACGAAGAAATAATAAGAGAAGACTGACTTCTAAATATCTAAATGTGACAACAAACACATTTTAATATAAGGAAAACATATACTTAGAAATCACCTGGATATGGGGATGGAAGGGGTTGTGTTGCAACAGCATGATTTATTTTGGTTTGACAAATTTAAGTATAAAAATATATTTTAAAAATGAGCTACCAAGGAGCAACAGATAAAGAATCAGGATCAATACAGTACCAAAGTTGAAGAAAATCAGGACTTACAAGTTGAAGAGAAAAAAATAAAAGCAGTAATTTAAAAATGAATTATGAGAGAACATCAAGAAAAGGCTAGAAAATGGGACAGATAGCAATAGAAACTAAAGGTGAAAAAAATCTTCAGGACACGTCATGGAGCAGGGAGAGAGAGAGAGAGACAGAGAAAAACAAACAGTCAAAAATCAATACGTGCCCTTTTTCATTTTGGACAAAAATTTTTAAGTGCCTCTCAGACAGCCTTGGTATCACAATCCTTCCTAACCCACTAACAGCTGTGTTCGGTGTTCTTCCAGATGGACTTGAATTGGAGAAGGTCAAGCAAACGGTGATTGCATTCACTACACTTTTGGCACGCAGACTTATTTTGTTAAATTGGAAGAATCCTAATTCTCCTCTTATAAGTCAGTGGGAAACCGATGTTTTATATTATTTGAAATTGGAAAAAATCAAATTTTCAGTTAGAGGATCTGTACAACATTTTTTCAAAACATGGCAGGATTTAATCAATATTATTTTAGAATAAGAGAAATAACTATTATTGCATTTAACTCCCTTCTCCATCTCTTATTTACATAGATATTTACTTCTCCCTTTCTTTTGTTTAATGTTGCCTTATTAAAAAGCCTAAAGCAATTTTCCTTTAGCTAAGCTCTCCTTCTCAGGGGTGGGGTTTGATTAGTCTTCAAATTTGTTGGGTTATAAATTGATCTGTTTGTATGGAATGATTACAATGAAAATTAATAAAATAAAAACATTAAAAAAAAAAGGTAGCAATGTGAAGATAATCTTTCAGCATTTTTAGACGAGTGTCCGTATCGCCTAGGTGTGCGAACAGCCCCCCTGCTCACACCCCCTACGTCAGGATCAGAGAAAGTCAACGCAAGAGAGAGAGAGAGAAAAGTAAGTTGGGTAGCTTCTCAGCCATCTGCCAATAGTGTCCCTTGTATGAAATCAACTGGGCAAACCAACTGAGGAAGCATGTACCAGAAATTAAAAGACCCATTGTCCTCAGAAATCCGCGAACCAGCAAAAAATCCGCGATATATATTTAAATATGCTTACATATAAAATCTGCTATAGAGTGAAGCCGCGAAAGGCGAAGCGCGATATAGCAAGGGATCACTGTAGTACCAATCAGAAAACATCATCGAAGTAATGCAATATTATTTGAAAACGAACAGCGTCAGGTTGGGTGTGAAGTTATACTGGCGCTGTTTGAGTCAGATCAGAAGCTGAATAAGCTGAACAAGCTCCTGTTCTGACTCTAAGTAAAAAGCATGAATTAATTAACAGAAATAACCGCGATTGACATTTTAAACTTAACGATTTACAGTGCATACCAATTTATAAATTTTATGTCCGTTTTCAGTAGTAAGCTGCTCTTTTGGGGGGGGGGGGGTGTTAGAGCGTGTGAGCTTATTCAGTGCTGAAAACGGCAAATATAGGAGTGAGTGAGATCGAACTGGGAAATCTTGATCACACTTGGTTTGCGTCTGTACTTGCGCTGTTTCTTAGAGTCAGATCGGGGGGTGGGGATGCTAGAGCGCGTGAGCTTATTCAGTTCTGCTGGATCAACGCATATGTTGATCTTTTTTTCTTTCAGTAATAGCGCCAACATAAATCCACACCCGATCTGACGCTGTTTGTTTTCAAATAATATTGCATTAGTGTGATGATGTTTTCACATATATTGTCTCTTTCTTTCAGGTGTGTAATAGGAACCACAGCATAGAGAGAAGCGTGTACATTGTAACAGGTACACACGTTGTAAATGTAGGAAAGACTATCCTTGTGTGTGTGTGAACAGTTAACATTTAAATCTGATTATTGTATATAACGCTGAACTTACTGCTCTGTACTATTCTATCCTGTGGTCCTGGAGTACAAAAGAAACAGCATACAGCAACATGTGGGGACTGGCAAGATCGGGAAAAAAAAATACGCATTCACTGATTACAAAACGCAAGATGTTATGCGAATGAATATGAATAATATGAATAATGTTGCATCCGTGCCACAAAGTTTTCTGAAATGTACTATACAGGTTATAAAACGAATAATTCCAAATATCATATATACCTACGTTTGTGTTTTTTTGTTGTTTTGACATCATTCACCATAAGGTGCACTCTAATTCAGCATGAGCAGGAACACTCAATAAAACCGAATAAAAAAATCAAGTGACGGTGAGATACGAAGGAGGCAGATTCGCCAGCGTTTGTGTGTCAGCTTTTATCCCTCCAGATGAGAGAATGTCCAGTTCCATTGTCTCAAAACACCACTCACATCTCCAGTTATTCCGTTTCAAATAAAAAATAACAGCATCAGATCCCTGGTAGGGGTGGGGGTGGGTAGTATGTATCGTGATCGTGATTTAGAGAGAATAAAAGTAAAAAAAAAAACGGTAACTTTTACAAGTCCTATTAATGCACACCGTGTGTTACAGACGCAAACCAAATGTATGTGTGTACTGTATAATATTAACAAAAAGAGGAGCTCACTACTGAAAACGGAAAATATAGGAGTAAGTGGAGATCGAACCGGGGACTCTCAATTACAAGTCAGCAAATCTTACCGCTACGCCACGGAAGCTATTGTATCAGTCTTGAACCTTTTGTGGAAGTGTTTTTACTTGATCTTTGGACTTCAGGCTTCATACATTATATAGTTTATGCCTACATTTTGTCATTTACTACTAAAATATGAAAAACGTTTCTGTTTTAAAAATGTGTTTACACAGATTGCTGTAGAAATGGAACACACATGAACTGTGTGTGTTCCAAATAGCGATCTATTATTTCCACACTAAAACTCTAGCAGTTCAGTCACTCCCAGATAATCAAACAAGGCAAGAGCTGGGAAAACTTAGCGAACGCTCTGCGACGGTGGGGGATGGAATAGCCGGCTGCTTGCTGGCTCGTCTTAATCGGCACATTTAGAAGACAAAAGAGAGCTGCGAATGGTTTTAAGGTGGGCTGGATCTACGAGTTTTTTCGTAGACTCTGGTAATTCTAGTGTTAAGTGCTGAGGAACTGGATAAACCTCTGACGCTATCAGAATTACTAGATGCTATAAAGTCACTTCAAAGCGGGAAATCAGCAGGCCCTGATGGTTACCCCGTAGAATTTTATAAGAAACTAGCAAAATACCCGCGCTTCGCAGCGGAGAAGTAGTGTACACATATCTAGATATACATATATATACACATATCAACATATATACATATACATACATACATACACACACACATATACATACATACATACATACATACATACATACATACATACATACACACACACACACACACACACACACACATATATATATATATATATATATATATATATATATATATATATACAATCATCACCCATAAAGCGGATAGCAGACGTGACGTATTATATGTGTACCAGATTTCAAGTCAATAGGTGAAACGGTTTGCAAGCTACAGGTGATTTAAAATCCTGGACAGACCAACGAAAAGCCACGGTAGCAAATTATACAAGAAGATTTTACTGTGTAATAATTTATATTTATATGAAATGTGCTTCTTATATATTACTTCATATTCTCATATGATAATGATGTTAATGTTGTTTATATTGATTTCTATGTTATTGTAAGTGCATCTATGTGTGTATATGTATGTATGTATGTATGTATGTGTATATATATATATATATATATATATATATATAAAAAATATATGTGAATATGTATATATAATATATCTGTATATGTGTGTGTATATGTATATATATATGACAGCAACACTCATAACAATGACAACACAATTACATTGACAATCATGTTACGTTATTTTTAAAATGTTTCCTTTACTTTTTCATAACCTCTTTAACACACTACTTCTCCGCTGTGAAGCGCGGGTATTTTGCTAGTCTATATCTATATCTACATATATCTATATATCTATATATATATATATATCTACATATATATATATATATATATATATATATATATATATATATATATATATATATATATATATATATATATATATATATATATATATAGCCAAATCCCCGCGCTTCGCAGCGGCGAAGTACTGCTTTTAAATTTTTATTAAGAAGAAAACCTTTTTAAATTGAGGGAAAATATACCAATAACAATTTGTTAAGGATCTGTTTTTTTGTGAAGCTGACTTCACACAGCCTCTCCGCTGTTTTTACGATTGTTCTGTTTGTATACCACGTTGTCAGTTCAGCACTCCGGTTGTAATATGACCAAGACGTGCAAGCTTACTGTTGAGAATGCAACGTATAGTTGTACAGGAGAAAAGCAATCTTGCCTCAAATCAATGGCAACCTTTTGTAGGTCTATGAACTTAATTTAAACTTTCGGTTTACACGGTGCTTTGTTTCCGAAGCACCTGCACTCATGAATATGTCTGTATGCGTCAGTCGCTTCATATTATTTTCCTACATTATCAATTGTGTAATGTGTTTTTAGAACTGGTTTGATTCATCGAAGTGATCACTCATGCTGCGTTCAGTCAGTTCACATGAGCCACTCTCTTGTGTGATGTTGCGATGTCCACGGCTTTATTTAATGTTAGCTAAGACCCGGCACTTAAAAGTTTCTCACTACAGCAATTTTAACTCTGTTACAAAGTGATCCAAAGTCTCGTATATACCTTGTGTCTTCTCATTAAACTTGTATGTCGCGAATATGGTATTGCAAACGGCAGTGGGAGCGTTTCTATAAACTTAATTTAAACTTACGGTTTACACCGTGCTTTGTTTCCGCAGTAGCTGCACTTATGAATATGCTTGTATGCGTCACTCGCTCGCTTCTTATTGTTTCGCTGCCTTCTCAATTGTGTAATGAATGTTTTCTTCAGTGCTCTTTGGGGCTCTTCCTTGTTTTCTATGTACTGCGTTCACAGTCAGTTCACGTGATTACGTGGGAGGTGTGATGACGCGATACGCAACTCTGCTTCCCACGGCCATCGAGCTGCAGTCTATTACAGTATATGGACAAAAAAGAGGTTCCAGTTATGACCATTACGTGTAGAATTTCAAAATAACTTTTGTAAGTAAGCTGTAAGGAATGAGCCTGCCAAATTTCAGCCTTCCACCTACACGGGAAGTTGGAGAATTAGTGATGAGTGAGTCAGTCAGTCAGTCAGTGAGTGAGTGAGTCAGTGAGGGCTTTGCCTTTTATTAGTATAGATTTTCCACTCAGCTAGCTCCCCTCTTATTGGCAACATTTTCAGAAGCTAGAGATAACCAAATACTACCTCAAACTTTTCTTCAAGCATTAATCACCGTCTTTCCTAAACAAAATAAGGACTTGTTACAATGTGCATCATACAGACCAATTTCACTCCTGAATAATGATGTTAAGATATTCTCAAAAATTCTAGCTAGAAGGATGGAGAAAGTGCTGCCCTCGGTAATATCACAGGATCAAACTGGATTTATTAAAGGCCGACACTTATCTTCCAATCTCCGACGCCTGTTTAATGTAATATATTCACCAGCAAAGTCAAACACACCAGAGATATTACTATCATTAGACACAGAAAAAGCATTTGATATGATTGAATGGAACTATCTTTTCACTGCATTGGAGAAATTTGGGTTTGGCCCGAATATTTGTGCATGGATCAAACTACTGTATACCAATCCAGAAGCTTCAGTTTGTATTAACAACATTTGTTCAGACTACTTTAAGCTAGAACACGGCACCAGACAAGGATGTCCCTTGTCACCACTGCTGTTTGCAATCGCCATTGAACCACTGGCAGTTCACTGTCGAAATTCTTATCAGATAAAGGGGATTATCAATGAAGGACTGGAACAGAAAAATTCTCTATATGCAGATGATATGGTTTTATATATATCAGACCCAGAAAACACTGTGCCTGCAGTTTTAACAGCACTCAAAAGATTTCAAAAGATATCTGGTCTGATTTCAAAAGATATCTGGTCTCAGAATTAATCTGAATAAAAGTATACTCTTTCCAGTGAATTCAGAAGCATATAATATTAGATTGGACACCCTACCTTTTACCATAGCAGATCAGTTTAAATACCTAGGGGTAAATATCACAAGTAAACATAAAGCTCTTTATCAACAAAATTTTGCCGTCTGTATGGAAAAAATTAAGCAAGACTTGCATAGATGGTCAACCCTTCATCTCACTCTAAGAAGAATTAACGTTGTTAAGATGAATATCCTTCCTAAACTTCTTTTTCTATTTCAAAACATTCCAATATATATCAATAAATCGTTTTTTAAGCAATTAGACTCAACAATAACCTCATTCATTTGGAACTCAAAACACCCACGTATCCGAAGAGCGACCCTACAAAGGTGGCATGGCTTTACCTAATTTTCAGTTTTATTACTGAGCAGCAAACATACAAGCTATAAAAACCTGGACACAAATAAATGAATATACACAAGCCTGGTCCGCAATAGAAGTAAAATCCTGTAGTACTTCTTTATACTCCCTGCTCTGTGCTCCAATAAATGCAAGTTATCGCAAATATACTAATAACCCAATTGTGCTTTACTCACTCAGAATATGAAACCAACTTAGAAAGCATTTTAAGATGGAGAATCTTTTATTTGTGGCACCTCTGCAAGAGAGCCACCTCTTTCAACCCTCGCAAACATGTCCAGTTTTTAATACCTGGAAAAGATTTGGAATTAAAATGCTCAGAGATCTTTACAGTATATAGACAACATATTTGCATCCTTTGAACAATTACTTTCCAAATCCAACCTCCCAGATACACATTTCTTTCACTATCTTCAAATTAGAAACTTTGTTAAACAGAAACTGCCCGATTTTCCTCACCTTGTACCCTCCACCATGCTGGAAAAAATATGTATATATATATATATGTAGACGCAGAAATATATGTGTATATATATACACATATACAAAACACATGTATATGAATATCATTAATTGTATCAAGTTTAATAATTTAGCTATTTTAGAAAAATAACAGAATGGGGAGAGGAAGTGTGTTATGTGTAGCTTAATACGGCAAGACTTTTAATCTGCCTTTGTAAGCCAGTATTGGTAACTTATAATTTAAATTGTCTGGAGAGTGGAGGGGTATCTTGGGAGGTGAAAGGTTGAAAGATTTCCTGTACAGTAGATTCTAGAGAAGGAAACTCCACAAAGAAATAAATATAATAATTAGGAATATAGTTAGAATTTTAAAATAAATTTATATGTTAGAATTTCAGTATTAATAGTTTCTGCTTTCTGTGATTTTTTTTCAAGAACTTAGATTGTTTTATTTTCCTGCCTGGATTTAGAATGGAATGCTTCTTTCATTGCACACATAAATTTCACGTCTTCGTGTTTGTATTGTAGAACTTTCACGAGAGCGAGTTACATATCTCATCTGATAACAGATAAGAGAGAAAATTGAACTCTTTAACTGGTTAATTGTTGTTAAATGGTTTTGGACTCTTGTTTAATGGATTGAATAGATACATATATATATTTTTCTCTTTTTTTTTTTTTAAAGATCACAATCTTTGTTTTTTTCTTTTGTTATTGCTTTAATAAATCTGTCAATTATGTTTTTATACATATTGTTGGTCTGTCTTTCATGCCTCCTTTAACTGAACCTAGAGTTAAATTGTAAAGTGCTGTGTGGTGAGTGGTGGTTGTTGTAGTGGCAAGAAAGCATTGTGTTGCCCTCCTCACCCACTAAGTACCCGCCACACTTACTCCAAAAAATCTACATTTTATTTGTTTTAAATGTGACACTTATGGTTAATGCTATAATATATTATTGCTACACAACAATATGGGAGCAAAAATAGGCTTGCCTATTTCCATAAGAGGAAGCACATTGTCACAGTGGTAGCACTTCTGCTTTGCAATACAGAGACTAGGGTTTGCATCCCAGGTCCTCCCTTCATGGAGTTTGCATGTTCTCCTTGTGGTTGCATGGGTTTCCTCTGGGTGCTCTGGTTTCCGGACATGCAAGTTAGGTGGATTGGCATTACTTAATTGGCCCTAGTGTGTCTGGGGTGTGTGTGTGTTTGTGTTTCCCCTGTGATGGACAAGGATTTGTTCCTGCCTTCTGTCCTATGCTACCTGGAATAGGCTCCAGCCCCCCCCGTAACCCTGTTCAGGACAAAGCAGCTTAAAAACTGCTTTCAAAAGCAGGGAAATGCCACAGACTGCTGCTTAACATAAGCCTGCAATTAATTTAACAAATGCAATAGTAAGTAGCACTACCATGAAGAGAAGAACATATCACATAATCTGCCACAGATTGTATAGAATACAGTAAATGCAGTTGTATAATTTATAGGAAAAGAAAATTTTTTTATAGACTTAAATGCAAGAATAAACAAAATGTACAATACTCATGTATCATAAACATATGCAGAAATTAAGCAAGGTGGTAACAAAAAAAAATAACCTTCTTGCACTTGCTGAGAAGATCTGGATGTATGCAGATAAAGTTTATTAATGTTGCAGTTACCCAAGCCATTTCAAGGCAGCCTGCTCTGACTGTACTAGGTTATTGGGTAGGACAGTCAATCTGGCTCTTCCCAGTACAATACCTATGCTTCTGTACTCCCCACAGGTCACCCGGAAGGGACTCTGAGACTGGCGAGCTCAGAGTTGGGTGAGCAGAGGTGGACTAAGGCTCAGTTAAGGAGATGTACTGTATAGAAGCTAAAGTAAAAGAAACATGGTGAATTAAAAGGTAGGCAGGAGTTATCATTCAGAAAGTCCTGGGACTCAAGTTTTTCTGTTTTATTATTGTGTTCTTAACCTGCAACATTATAATTTTTGATTTAAATTAACCTTTATAGTTTTACTTTGATTTTGAATCTCTTATCTGTGTTTGGAGTATGCTCGTACAGCACCAAAAGTTCACACTGCATATTACTCCACCAGGGTGTATAAAATGGATCCATAGGATTGGAGGAGTAGTGGGAATCTTCTCTCATACATATGCCAATATGTAATAAATGCACAGTAGCTAAACCTATCAATAGTAACAAATCATTTGAATAGCTTTCCCAACATACTGAAACTGCATATAAAATTGCACTAAGTGTTATTTTTATAATTAGGTAGATATCTTTATTTGCCGTTATATTTTGATAAATTAAATACCTGATCGATTGTGTGGATCACTTCCAGGTCTGTTAGTATTAGCCATTCCACTTGAGCTGCCTGATGAGTGAGGGGAATAGTTGAAACCGCCTGATGTAGATGGAGAAGCAGGACTCCTTGGAATACTTGGGAACTTGACAGGTCTTGCAACTGTTCGACTGACTGATGTCTAAAGAAAGATGCACAAATATATTGAAACTTGACCAAAAGGATGTCTAAAAATAAAACTGTTATAAAATATATTGCTGTAACTAAATCAGTAAATAATAGTGGAGGATTCTTCTTGCATTGGAGTGCACTTTCTTTTTGCAACATGGTTCTTTGTTCATGTTGTTCGATGCTTTCCACAGTTAGGCTCTTTGCTATGTCATCTGCATCATCATAGGGAAAACCATTACTCTTTCTGGTTTATGAGTTTAGATGTTTAGTCATTCCCTTATTGAAGTAATCGCTGATTCACAGTCTTCCTAGAGGAGGCTCAGCTACTAACAAATAACTTGGCTTGGCAGAATGGATCTCAGCTTTCAGCTTTCCAAAGAGTAAGCAGCTTATCAACTTATAGGTTTCAGGTTGTTTCAGAGAATGTAAGAGGTCATCCTGGAGAATGCTAACATATTTTTCCTCAGGAGAAATGAGTACAGCTAGTTTTTGAAGGAAGGTGTAGCATATCTTTTGATTTGATTAAAGTCACTTCCAGTTATACAATCAGTTCCTGTACACTGTATAGGCACATTATTTTGTAGATCACAGTTGTCATTTGTTATATTATAGCTCTTTGGTTGAACTTAGGTGACCATTTGGCACCTGCTGTCTTGAAGAGTCTGAAAGGCACCTCTGCAAATATGTCAGTTCAACTCTGATTTACACTTTTATTATAAGATGAAGGTCAGGCTAATCCTGGCATGATAAGAGTTTAGCCACTTCCTGGAATTTAGGTTGGGGAAATTGCAGCTGAATTGTTGTATCCCTGTGTCACACATGTGCGATTGGGAGGCAGCTAAAGGGCCTGAACAATGGTAGTTCCATGTTAGACCCAGGAGGGGTGGTCGGGGGAGGGCGAGGTGCACTGACTTTCTCTCTCAATCCTCTGCAGACCATCCACGGGAAAACCCACATGATTCTGTCGCCATTGATGACGTCACATCCGTTTCCGGTGCATATGATGACGCTACTTCCTGCCCAGATGTCATCACTGCCAGTTCCGGTCCAGGTAACATCACTTCTGATTCTGGTCCTAATGACGTCACTTCCTGTCTCTGCCTTTAAAGCCACCATCTTTACAGCCTTAAAATCAATTCTGTTTTGGACTTGAGCCTGAACTCAACTCATCAACCAAACCCATTTTGCAGCCAGGGCACAATATACGGGTGATTGTCCCAAACCTTTTTTAATGTCTTCTGTCTATTCTTGTGACACCTAATAAAACTACTGTCTCAACAGGCCTTTTGAGCCACCAAGGCCTAGCAGAATGGGCAATACTCACTTTTGGTCCTGCACATTTCATGGAATAAAAGAAAACATTTTAAATGAATACTACTTGCGGTGGTAGACACAATCAAAAGATAAGTGCCTCAAAGAAGGTATTCCATCCAAAAAATAATATTTTTTAATATGTCAGTTACTCCCTTAGTATGGGTATAGATGGCATTACTAAAATACTGTTAAATAAACCACTTCTGGAAAATGATCTCTTGCACAAGAATGGAACATGTTCAGACATATCCGAGTATTTGAAATGAAGGCCCCCTCATCCGTCCAACTCAGTAACAATTAACATTATTAACTTATTAACTAACTAATTAATAATTAACTTAATAGCTAACATTGCATTTCATGTGATTTCAACAAAAGGCATGCACTGAGAGACATGTAAAACTAAAGATTAAAAGCTAAAGAAAAGTGAATGAAAAATGATTATCAGGAATAGAATATGCCTTACACTTGTACATACCTGAGATGCTTCAACAAGCAGAAGGTCAATTCACCTGTGCAGTTTCATAAAAGACGCCTCACGCCTGGACAAACTGGTGAGGAAGGCAGGCTCTATTGTTGGCATGGAGCTGGACAGTTTGACATCTGTGGCAGAGTGATGGGCGCTAAGCAGGCTCCTATCTATTATGGAGAATCCACTGCATCCATTAAACAGTGTCATCTCCAGACAGAACAGCAGCTTCAGCGACAGACTGCTGTCACTGTCCTGCTCCACTGACAGACTAAGAAGATCGTTCCTCCCCCAAACTATGCGACTCTTCAATTCCACCCAGGGGGGGCAAACATTAACATTATACATAGTTATTGTCTGTTTTTACCTGCATTATTATCAATCTTTAATTTAATATTGTTTTTTGTATCAGTATGCTGCTGCTGGAGTATGTGAATTTCCCCTTGGGATTAATAAAGTATCTATCTATCTATCTATCTATCTATCTATCTATCTATCTATCTATCTATCTATCTATCTATCTATCTATCTATCTATCTATCTATCTATCTATCTATCTATCTAATTTTAAGGTACTCCAGTTGTTGCTCAGCATTATGAATGTTAATGTACTGACGAAGGGGGGTCTACAATTCAAATGCATGTTCGCATTCATCAGGTAGTTTATTTAACAACCAGCCACGTTACCTGTCTAAAATAAATTTTAAAATATTTGATATCTCCTGCCCTACATGTACCTTCAGTGCCTTTCCAAGTATCCCCGTGTTTCTGAATCTCTCTTGACTGGCGCACCTTCTCTCGAGTGCATTCTTGTAAAGCCTGCTTCTCAGCCTCTATCATGTCAAGGTGCCATGCTCGCTTCTTGTCCGCTTTTATACTTCCGGTGTTTGAGGGCAACTCCCCGTGTGCCTCCTACATCTTTGCTCACTCCTTGTGTGTCCCACACTCACACTTCCTCCTTCAACTACATATCTAAAGCCAAACTGGCCAGTCATACCAAACTCAAACAGACCAATCAGATTGCTCTAAAGGATTGGGCGTGCACACACACACACACACACACACACACACTCACACACACACATTTTATTATACAGCAGATGTTTTAGTGAAAATATATGTGTTAGGGATGTTATGAGGAGTAAAGTTTCAATAAAGACTGGCATATAGTTTAACCTAAATTCAGCTCTGGAGGTCTCCTGTACTGAGAATATTTATGTCTTCTGAATGTGAATTGTCACCATGAAAAATACCTTCTTAAATGTAAAGTTGCTTTTGGATGATCTTCAATTTCTCAAATATATATATATATACAGGTATGTTTAAAACATATCTTTGCTATAGAAATTTTAATTCCATTGTATAATAATGGTGTTTTTTCCATTTTATTTAGTATATTTCAACAAACAAACAAAAAACGAGAACTGCTTCCTTGCCAGATATCAATTTACAGTTTTTTTAGAATACAACCTGTGTTCTTTCTCCTACCACCTTTCAAGCAAAGATCTAAAGATTTTATAGAGTCATGCACTCATGTTTTTCAGAATATCTGTGAGTTTCAGAATTTATTTTTTGGGTGGTTTAAAGTAGTTTTCTTGGAGGCCAACATATGCATTGCTTGAATTTGTAATAATCTATTAAATAATGGTTTTGTCAAAGTATGTTTTAAACAAATTCAATTCGAGACATTAATATAAGAAGCAACTGTGTAGGCTCAGTGTCCATATTTACAGTAAGAAGGTGACCAGTCTGTTACAAAGGCATCATGTTGGGGGGAACACCGTGCAAGCTTATTGTTTTACACTGATAGATGTACAAGGGGATAAAATTCTATATAGTTTTATTAAACAAAAAGATGGGCAAATAGAAAAAAATAACTCATTCTTTAAAATTGGGAACATGTTACTTATGCTGCAGTACAAAAAAATAACTTTATAACTCAATAGAAAAGCTAGAAAATTATTACTATTTATTCAAAAACGAAGAGTGTGACTTACATGACTCATGGTGTGTTGTAAGCAAATTAAATGGTATGTGCTACTTGCTCTGTTGGTTTTAGTAGAGTGAATTTGAACAAGGTTTTGTTGTGAAGAACAAAGAGCAGTACTGCAAACCAAATACACCAATGCTCCCACCAGCTACTTCAGAAGCAGCTCTCCAGGACCGGCTGTGAATATGACTAGGAATCAAGAACATGGGGCTTGGGTTATACTTGCAATATCTTAGTTAGTTTAAGAAACTATTTCAATATGAGCAATTACTGGACTAACTGTAGTAGGCATTAGCTTTTCAAGGAAATAAAAAGCAATCCTTTCCAAAAGATTTACTTACAATATCTGAATTTCCACTGCTGTTACAGTTGAACTTGACAGATCTTGATAGCATGGACAGCCTTACAGGCTCACTTTTGCCTTCTCTGTTAAGTTGTAATCGGTCTGAACTCCATAATTCAAAGTTTGATGGAGGCAAGAAAGGAGGGATGACAGCTTTCAGTTTATCACTGGGAAGTCTTGTGGAGGGTCCACCATTTTTCAACTAGGAGCAGTACATAAAAAAGATAAACTATTGAACAGAAGCCATTCAATCTAGCCAGATAATAAAATTTATTGTACTTTTGTTTTTCTAAAAATATAAAAACGAAATAGTGTGCAAGGAGAACCAACAAACAGCGTTGGCACTGATCTGTAAGTAAAGAATGAGGGCAGTGAGAAAATCAAACCTATAAATTAAGTAAGAGATCATCAGTTGTAATTGGAACACAGAAAAATATCAAGAATCATAAATTAAACACATGTCTAGAAGACACTAGGCAAATCATATTGTAACAATGAAATCATGTCTCAAAGTTCCACTGTTCTGTTGCGCTTCCTAATTTGTGTTAAAATGTTTTCATCTAGAAGAAAAAAATATTCAAACAAAATATTTTTCTAAATGTTACATGAACAAAATACTAAATATATTTAATAAAAGTTTGAAAGAAATATTGAATGATTCTTAAAACATACCATTGTTGTTATAAGGGCATCATCCATATCAGCAGTTGAGCTGCGCAGGCCTATGAAAATTAAAAAAACATATATCTTTGACTTTAGGATCTTCAATCTTCTGTTTAATTGCAGATGTTGAGTGTATGTGTTTCAATTATATTAATTAAACTTTTGCCTTAAAAAAATGACGTTGTAGCTGTTTCCTGATTTCCAATTTTTGCCAATTTTTAGTAAACTTTTTTCCATAACCCTAGTTTAATTAAAATAGCTAGGTGACAATTATTTGAAGTAAACAGAACATTAGAACAATCTACACTAGAACAGGCCATTCAGCCCAACATAGCTCACCATTCCTATCCACTTAATTCTTCTAAAATAACATCAAATCTAATTTTGAAAATTCCTAAAGTACTACCATCTACCACACTACTTGGTAGCCTATTCCAATTGTCTATGGTTCTTTGTGTACAGAAGAACCTCCTAATGTTTGTGCATAATTTACCCTTAATAAGTTTCCAGCTGTGTCTCTGTGTTCTTGAATTAATTTCGAAATATCAGTTTCAATTCACTGTAGGGTTCCTTGCACAATAACCCTCTGCTTCCTGTGTCTGAGCCAATTCTGCACCCATCTATACCGTACACCCTGAACTGTCACAATCTTTTAATTTGATGCCCAACCTTCTCATGTTCCACCTTATCAAATGCTTTCTGAAAATCCATATAAATAATAAACATCCTAAGTTCCACTTTGATCATATCCTTTTGTTGCTTCCTCATAGAATTCAAGCATGTTAGTAAAACATTACGTCCCTCTTCTAAAACCATGCTGACTGTTCAGTAAAACTTCTGTTACTGCCATGAGTTTCTCAATCTTATCCTTAATAATTCCTTCCATTAATTTTCCTGTGATGCACATTAAGCTTACTGGACTATAGTTGCTTGGATCTGCCTGGTCACCCTTTTTATATAATGGGATGATATTTGCCATGTTCCAGTCCTTCAGAATTTCCCCAGTGCACAGTAACTTCCTAACAATATGTGTCAAGGGTTTATATATGTACTCGCTAACCTCCTTGAGAACTTGAGGATAAAAGTTATCTGGTCCTGGTGATTGGTTTGATTTCAGCCTATTTAATCTGAGCAGTACTTCTCCCTATACAATTTACAAATGACTCAGTACCTCCTTAGTAGTCCCTTTTACCCCAGGAGGTTATCCACTTCCTCACATGTGAAGACCTCAGAAAAATGTGAATTTTGAGCATCTTGACTGTTCTTTTACTATTAAAATACTGAAAGAATCTCTTTGGATCATCTTTCACCTTATCTGCTATCTTCCTCTCTAACTGCCTTTTAGTCTCCTTAATATCGTTCTTAATGGTTGCCCTCATGTTTTCATACACATATATTAATCTTATACACCTTATACAGGTGTTTTTTCATTTGCAGCTTCTTTTTCAACTCTTTATTAACCCATGTTTGAACACTACTGACAGGCATTTTCAGATCTCTCAGTATCTTTTTAAATCCTTTTTCTGTTTTATACAGTTCAAGAATATGTAAACTTTTGGTTAGGTCCTTTTGGGTGATTTCAGTTATCATTATGATTTAAAATGGGCACACACAGTTATGTGATAATAAGTTGCTTCCCCTGAGCACACTCCCTAATTAAAAGAAAAGCTTTCTGCATGACTATTTATATTTTCCAAACAATGTTTCAAATATTCTACCAGGGTATATAAACTTATGAGCACAACTGTATTTCATAGTTGTTCATTCACCTCTATACCCCCAATTCTATCCTGATTATTATAAAATACTAAATCCAGACAGGCTTCACATTGCATTGGTGTTTTAACATACTGTGTTAAAAAACAGTTACTGCCTATGTCTAAAAACTCCTGCTCTTGTGCTCTAGTTAAAGTCCCCCATGACTGTAATATCCCCCTCTGAACTTGCCTTTTTAATAGTTCTAAAGAAATGTGCATTTAAATTATTGTATGCATTGGGTGGTCTATAAAACACTCCTAAAATAAGACCTCTTTCCCTAATGCTTTCCAGGCAAAGCCACATGTCTTCACTAAGATGGGTCTCATTGTCCAACTGAAGAGGACTTGCAATTAAATTCTGCTTGACAGTTTACTGATATATATCAGTGATACATATATTATATATTATCTGCTTTGCCATAGCTACTGTTTAACATCATTTCCTGGGTTCACTCTTTTGGGACTGTTTAATATTATATTTTAGTTTTATAGTATTTGGACTGTATTGTCAATAGATATCTCAACTTTAACTTTCTACACTGCATCTGGGGCCTTGTTTTGTTTTGGATGTGCTCTGTCTCTAGGTATGTCAGAAAGACTGAGACTTTGTGAAGTTTGGTCTAGCCTTTTGTGGGGGGGCTGGTGGGGGAGAGAAAGAGAGCAAGCTATTTCTAATCTGTCATGTTAACCCTTACAATTGTAAGTGCCAACACAACAATAGGCTTCATAGCAGTAACTCCTGGCAAAATGGGAAATTAAGGTTAAAGCTATCTTATGTAGTAATGTACTACCTTAATTAAAAACTACAAAATGTCAACAAAAGTTCACAAGCAATGTCTCTATGACCAAACAGTGAATTTTGTGAGCTGGAATGTCAATGGTCTCAATCACAAATTAAAGAGAAAGAAAGTATTCTCTCACCTAACAGGTCTAAACAGCAACATAGTATTTTTTACAAAACACCCACTTATTAAGCAAGGATCAGTTTCAGTTGAAAAGAGATTGGACTGGCCAAATATTCCACTCCAGTTATACAAAGAAAACTAGAGGTGTGGGAATTTTTACACATAGAACAATTTCATTTGTAGTACCAGATGTAGTATCTGATTCTGAAGGTTAATATGTGATCGTCATGGATAATATATTTAATCGTAAAGTGATTTTGATAAATATCTACGCACCCAATGTGGATGATAGAGACCTCATCCAAAATGTATTTGCATCCATTCCTAATGTGACCACTCATAAAATTATAATTGCCGGAAACTTTAATTGTGTTTTAAATCCAGACCTGGATAGATCTTTTGCCACTGGGGCGATAACATTTAACACTGCAAAAACAACCACACAGTTTGTAATTGATCACAACTTTTTTTATTTTTATTTCTGTATAGATAACAATTTTTTGCCCATGATCAAATCTTGCAGATAGATAGATAGATAGATAGATAGATAGATAGATAGATAGATAGATAGATAGATAGATAGATACAGTGGTGTGAAAAACTATTTGCCCCCTTCCTGATTTCTTATTCTTTTGCATGTTTGTCACACAAAATGTTTCTGATCATCAAACACATTTAACCATTAGTCAAATATAACACAAGTAAACACAAAATGCAGTTTTTAAATGATGGTGTTTATTATTTAGGGAGAAAAAAAATCCAAACCTACATGGCCGTGTGTGAAAAAGTAATTGCCCCCTTGTTAAAAAATAACCTAACTGTGGTGTATCACACCTGAGTTCAATTTCCGTAGCCACCCCCAGGCCTGATTACTGCCACACCTGTTTCAATCAAGAAATCACTTAAATAGGAGCTGCCTGACACAGAGAAGTAGACCAAAAGCACCTCAAAAGATAGACATCATGCCAAGATCCAAAGAAATTCAGGAACAAATGAGAACAGAAGTAATTGAGATCTATCAGTCTGGTAAAGGTTATAAAGCCATTTCTAAAGCTTTGGGACTCCAGCGAACCACAGTGAGAGCCATTATCCACAAATGGCAAAAACACCATTTTCCTTCCCAGGAGTGGCCGGCCGACCAAAATTACCCCAAGAGCGCAGAGACGACTCATCCGAGAGGTCACAAAAGACCCCAGGACAATGTCTAAAGAACTGCAGGCCTCACTTGCCTCAATTAAGGTCAGTGTTCACAACTCCACCATAAGAAAGAGACTGGGCAAAAACGGCCTGCATGGCAGATTTCCAAGTCGCAAACCACTGTTAAGCAAAAAGAACATTAGGGCTCGTCTCAATTTTGCTAAGAAACATCTCAATGATTGCCAAGACTTTTGGGAAAATACCTTGTGGACTGATGAGTCAAAAGTTGAACTTTTTGGAAGGCAAATGTCCCGTTACATCTGGCGTAAAAGGAACACAGCATTTCAGAAAAAGAACATCATACCAACAGTAAAATATGGTGGTGGTAGTGTGATGGTCTGGGGTTGTTTTGCTGCTTCAGGACCGGGAAGGCTTGCTGTGATAGATGGAACCATGAATTCTACTGTCTACCAAAAAATCCTGAAGGAGAATGTCCGGCCATCTGTTCGTCAACTCAAGCTGAAGCGATCTTGGGTGCTGCAACAGGACAATGACCCAAAACACACCAGCAAATCCACCTCTGAATGGCTGAAGAAAAACAAAATGAAGACTTTGGAGTGGCCTAGTCAAAGTCCTGACCTGAATCCAATTGAGATGCTATGGCATGACCTTAAAAAGGCGGTTCATGCTAGAAAACCCTCAAATAAAGCTGAATTACAACAATTTTGCAAAGATGAGTGGGCCAAAATTCCTCCAGAGCACTGTAAAAGACTCATTGCAAGTTATTGCAAACGCTTGATTGCAGTTATTGCTGCTAAGGGTGGCCCAACCAGTTATTAGGTTCAGGGGGCAATTACTTTTTCACACAGGGCCATGTAGGTTTGGATTTTTTTTTCTCCCTAAATAATAAAAACCATCATTTAAAAACTGCATTTTGTGTTTACTTGTGTTATATTTGACTAATGGTTAAATGTGTTTGATGATCAGAAACATTTTGTGTGACAAACATGCAAAAGAATAAGAAATCAGGAAGGGGGCAAATAGTTTTTCACACCACTGTAGATGCTTTATTAATCCCCAACAACAGCATACTGATAAAGAACAAAATTAAATTAAAGAGTGATAACAATGCCGATAACAATGCAGGTATACAGACAGACAATAAATTTGTATAATTTTAACGTTTACCCCCCCGGGTGGAATTGAATAGTCGCATAGTGTGAGGGAGGAACGATCTCCTCAGTCTGTCAGTGGAACATGACATTGACAGCAGTCTGTCGCTGAAGCTGCTCCTCTGTCTGGAGATGATACTGTTTAGTCGATGCAGTGGATACTCCATTATTGACAGGAGCCTGCTGAGCGCCCGTCGCTCTGCCACGGATGTCAAACTGTCCAGCTCCATGCCTACAATAGAGCCTGCCTTTCTCACCAGTTTGTCCAGGCGTGAGGCGTCCCTCTTCTTTATGCTGCTTCCCCAGCACACCACTGCGTAGAAGAGGGCGCTCGCCACAACTGTCTGATAGAACATCTGCCGCATCTTATTGCAGATGTTGAAGGACGCCAGCCTTCTAAGGAAGTATAGTCGGCTCTGTCCTTTCTTACACAGAGCATCAGTATTGGCAGTCCAGTCCAATTTATCATCCAGCTGCACTCCCAGGTATTTATAGGTCTGCACCCTCTGCACACAGTCACCTCTGATGATCACGGGGTCCATGAGGGGCCTGGTCCTCCTAAAATCCACCACCAGCTCCTTGGTTTTGCTGGTGTTCAGTTGTAGGTGGTTTGTGTCGCACCATTTAACAAAGTCCTTGATTAAGTTCCTATACTCCTCTTCCTGCCCATTCCTGATGCAGCCCACGATAACAGTGTCGTCAGCGAACGTTTGCACGTGGCAGGACTCCGAGTTGTATTGGAAGTCCGATGTATATAGGCTGAACAGGACCGGAGAAAGTACAGTCCCCTGCGGCGCTCCTGTGTTGTTGACCACAATGTCAGACCTGCAGTTCCCGAGACACACATGCTGAGGTCTGTCTGTAAGATAGTCCACGATCCATGCCACCAGGTATGAATCTACTCCCATCTCTGTCAGCTTGTCCCTAAGGAGCAGAGGTTGGATGGTGTTGAAGGCGCTAGAGAAGTCCAGAAACATAATTCTTACAGCACCACTGCCTCTGTCCAAGTGGAAGAGGGATCGGTGTAGCATGTAGATGATGGCATCCTCCACTCCCACCTTCTCCTGGTATGCAAACTGCAGAGGGTCGAGGGCATGGCGGACCTGTGGCCTTAGGTGGTGAAGCAGCAGCCGCTCCATGGTCTTCATCACATGTGACATCAGAGCGACAGGCCGGAAGTCATTCAGCACACTAGGACGTGATATCTTTGGGACGGGGGTGATGCAAGATGTTTTCCAAAGTCTCGGGACTCTCCCCTGTTCCAGGCTCAGGTTGAAGATGCGCTGTAGAGGACTCCCCAGCTCCAACGCACAGGAAATTCAGCAGTCGTGGCGATACTCCATCTGGACCCGCTACTTTGCTGGCACGAAGTCTCCTAAGCTCTCTGCTCACCTGCGCTGCTGTAATTGTGGGTGGGGATGTCTCTCCTATGCTGGTATCAGCAGAAGGATGGTTGGAGGGTGCAGTACTCTGAGGTGGAGAGTGTGTTAGGGTGGTCAAACCTGTTAAAAAAGTTGTTCATCTGGTTTGCTCTCTCCACATCTCTCTCTCGATGGTGGCACCCCGCTTCGAGCTGCAGCCAGTGATGATCTTCATCCCATCCCACACTTCCTTCATGCTGTTGTTCTGCAACTTCTGCACCAGCTTTCTCCTGTACTGCTCCTTCGCTGCCCTGAGCTGGACTCGGAGTTCCTTCTGCATGCGCTTGAGCTCATGCTGATCACCGCTTTTAAAAGCCCTTTTCTTCTGGTTCAAAAGGCCCTTGATGTCACTTGTAATCCATGGCTTGTTGTTAGCATAGCAGCTTACTGTTCTTACTGGAACTACTGTAGAATGTCCATACAGAAGTTGATGTAATCAGTAGTGCAGTCAACAACCTCCTCAATATTCTCATTATGTGACCCCTGCAGGATATCCCAGTGCGTAGTTCCAAAGCATTCGCTCAGAGCCTGCTCTGCCTCAGCGGACCACTTCCTGAATGAGCGTGTGGTTGTAGGTAGCTCCCTCACTCTGGGTGTGTAGTGAGGCTGAACCAGAACCAGGTTATGATCTGCTTTCCCAAGCGCAGGCAGCAGGGTGGCGCTGTATGAGTCTTTAACATTTGAATACAGTAGGTCAATAGTCCTATTTCCCCGGGTGTTACAATCCACATACTGGGAGAAGGCAGGTAATGTTTTGTCCAGCGTCACATGGTTAAATTCTCCAGCAATTAGCACAAGTGCCTCGGGGTGCTGCGTTTGCAGTTTAGCAATAGCTGAGTGGATGATGTCACTCGCTATCTCCACTTCCGCCCGAGGAGGGATGTAAACAGTAACAACAATGACGTTTCCAAACTCTCTGGGCAGGTAATAGGGATGCAAACTTACGGCCAACAGTTCGATGTCCCTGCAGCAAGAGGAGATTTTAACGTTTACATGTCCAGAGTTGCACCATCTTGTATTGACATAGAGTGCGAGTCCACCTCCTTTGTTCTTCCCGCAGGTACTTGCGTCTCTGTCCGGTCTAACTGTGCTAAACCCGGGTAGCTCCACGTTAGCATCTGGGATGTTAGTTGTTAGCCACGTTTCAGTAAAACACAACAAACTGCATTCTCTGTAGGTCCGGACATTTTTCACCAGCACAGCCAGTTCCTTGATCTTATTTGATATTGAGTTCACATTTCCCAGGATCACAGAAGGCAAGGTTTGTATTGCCACTTTCTCTCTAGATGCTTGGCTTTTATCTTAGCGCCGGCTCTGCTGCCACGATACGACCTTCTTACCTCGTCAGGTAAATAGGGGACCACACCGGCTCGGGCATTTGTTCTCAGCACTTGAAGTTGACTACTTGAATAGATGAGTCTCGGCATGTAAAAATCCATTTCCAAGTAGTAAAGAGTAGTATAAAAGTGTAAAAAGAGTCCAGGGAACTAGTCCACATAAAAGAAAGTGGTAGGAGTTGACAGTGAAATAGAGAAAAGTACAGAAAAAAGGTAAAAAGATAAAGTCATACACGGAGCTGCTGGAAAGGCTGCCACTCTCGGCGGCGCCTGAGTCATTTTTTGACACTATTAAGACTAGTAAGACGCTATTGTTATCTCCAACCACGCCTCTTTGATCATGGAGCTCAAATCATTATGGCCCGCATATTCATCTTGCAGCTGGCATCTTAACCCACTTTTATTAGCTGATGAGAACTGTACAGAGTTTATGTTCAAGCAAATTGATTTTTTTTTAGAGACAAATCCATCCTCAGAGGTCTCTGCAGGAATACTCTGGGAAACTCCTAAGGTATTTTTAAGAGGACAGATGATTTCATATCTCTCCCACAAAAATAAATCAGAAACCAAGAAGGTATCAGAGTTAATTAATGAAATTACCAGAATTGATCAAGAACACACCAGTTTTCTAAATAAGGCACTTCATAGGAAAAGACAGGCTATGCATTCAGAACTCAAAGAAATGGAACAAATCATTTTTAAATTGTGACATTATTACTATGAACAAGGAGAGATGGCTAATAAGTTCTTAGCTCAACAAATCCACAAGCAGGAAGTTCGCAATGCAATACCAGTAATTACCAACACAGACGGAGACAAAAATCATTGACCATAAAAATATAATGCACACATTTAGAGACTATCATAAGTCCTTATATTCTACTCAGTTTAAAAAAGACAAGATACAATCTAAAGCATTTTTCAGTGCATTACAGATACCACAGTTAGATACTCTCAGATAAACCTATGACGCTCTCAGAATTACTAGATGCTGTAAACTCTGGGAGTGGGAAAGCAGCTACTCTGCCGAATTTTGTAAAAAATGTTCAATTAAGTTAGCTCACGTTTTATTAGCAACATTTATAGAATACAGAGACAATACAATTTTACCTCAAACTTTTTGCCAAGTAAAAATTACCATCTTTCCTAAGAAAAATTGAATTTAGTTTTGTCAAGTTTGACTTGTTTGTTGGGAAGGTTACTCATTTTTAATAAATTCATTAAAATAAAAAAAAAATTTGTTTGACATAAACAGAAACTTCACCTCATTTTCTGTTCTGTATATCCTTCCTAAACAATGTATATCACTCTGTTAATATTCATCCGCATCTTTGTTATTTACCCTGGTTTCCGTTATTGCTATAATATCAATTATGTTCCTCTACATATAATTTCAACTAACTTCTTTTATTTGTTATACTCCTAGCATAAAGGCAAGCTATTTTTAATGTGTTACTCATTATTACTTTTGTATTTAAACTTTGGGTTAGAATTTGCATTAACGTGCATTTTTATTTTTACACTACTATTTGTTCCTTCGTGTACAGTTCTAAACATGACTTGACCTAAACTCCCTGTCCCCCATACCCTAGTTTAAACAATCCTAGACTGGCCTACTCATACGCTCCCCCAACACATTGATATTTTATTGGGATTAGCAGAATTCCACAAAATAAATAATAAAAGAGAAATCTTTTATTATTTATTTTGTGGAATTCTGCTAGTGTATATCTTTTTGTGTGCTGGGAGGTGCTTAACACAGCTGTTTATTTTTGTGATTATACATTTTCATGATCATCTAGGAGATTGTCTCATCTACTATAATTACCATATGCTATGGCAACCTATTCATATTGCATCAATTTGTTTTTTGAACCATTGCTAGGTTTAAGGGAGTCAAAACCTTTTAGGGCAGCATCAAAGGGAAGGTAGGAAAAGTACCAGTCCATTGCAAAATAAACTCAACTTGCTTGTTTAGAAAAGACGGTCAACCTGATTGCATATTTTGGAAAAAAAATAACTGGACTTTCACAAGTAATCCAAGTAAACACAGACATAAAAGCACTACACAGACGGTGAGTAAACTAAAAAAAAAGCCTGTTTTCTCAAGCAACAACATTACATTATGACTTTACAATGTTTTCCAAAATCACAAGCTTTTACCCTCTACTGGTTATTAGCCCCTCAACAACAGTGTTGCTCATTCATGTTATACACTTGTACTTCGAAATTCATCAAATAACCTCTCCTTCATAAATCAAAAACTTGCTTTTTATAATTACCTATATTCCTGAATTTAGTGTAATGAAGCAAATGTATCTTTAATAGAAATTATAAATAGTTTACTTGATACTTACTGATCTCTCTGGTTTTTGTTGCCCATGACTGGGTTGCATCTGCACCTCCCAAAATGGAAGGTAGTAATCCAGAGCTATTTGTTGACCTGCTCTTTTGATCAGCCTTCATGGTAGAATCTAAAGAAACAATAATGTCATCTGGAAGAGGAGTTAGGCGGCCGGCTGAAATGCCATGTCTCAAGGTCCGAGTCAGTTTCAGCCTGCGAAATCTGTTGGACATTCTGTTCCACCAGGACTATAGACAGTTTGAGTAAAAAAAAAAAAATATTTTACTTGATTACAATAATACCTATACATAACATTACAGATCTAGACATAGTAGGGCCATATCTTAAATCTTAACCAAATCAATAGGGCATATTGAAATCCTGGAGAATGTATATAACTCAGCTGCTATAAAGCAATACATATTGCTGTAAAACTTATTAATTCTGAGGAGTGTTTTCCTGAATTAAGACCACTTCAGTGTATTTGATAAAAAACTGCACAGCAAGACTGTTTATTAATTATGCCCCCCATGAAGAACATTATGCGCTATTTCCTCTTTAAAACCTGCTGGGGTGGTTTTGGATTGATTAATGAGTTACAGGTAAGCAGTAAATGTATCTGAGGCTATAAACAAGTCAAAATTGTATCACTGACTTAGCAGAAGAGTACTCAGAAATTATTTTTATGAATTTTCATTGGAATATTAATTTCATTTAAATATAAATGACAGTGACTATTAAGTGTACTTAAAGTGTACTTTAATATCATTCGCAAAACACATTTTCTTTAATTTATGAGATTTTATTCTGCAACTAGTGTATAATGTACATACATAAAGACATTTAACTTGCTGCAATACAGCAGCATTCTTACATTACACACATTAAGATTTCTGCTTTCTTTAACAGCAAGAATACTTTGGATATACTCTAATAGCAATTCTTACGCTTTTAAAAATCAGAGACAAAAATATGACAAAATATTATTATCTCTTGGAGGCACTCCTATATTGTGGATTATTAATAATATTGTATTTGATTTTTTACCTTGAGACCACCTTTATCATCAGGAGGAACAGGAACACTTAAGGACTGCTTGCTTTTGGAAGATCGCAAAGGAGTCTTCAGCTTCATTTTGTTCTTATCTTTGTCCAGTTGCATGCAAACGGAAGCCAGCAATCTTACAAGCTCTGTGTCTAGAATTTGAAACAAACTAATCAATTGAAACATCAATGTAAATTAGAAATACACAAACAAAATCACATATGTTTATTCACAATAGTGAATAGGGATAGGCAAATCTCTGGAGGACGATGTGGCTATGGCAAATCTGACAATCAATAGCTTTATTATGCCTAATATTTGCTGCAAAACCAAAACAAACAAGGAGTCCTGTTAAGTATGAGGTTCATTTACAGAAGTAATTTAACTTTCAATTGACACACTATTTGGAATAGAGAACTACAGTATAAACATTGTTGCCATTCTGGACTGAGCATTCCTACCTATGAGTCTGAAAAACTAAAAATATACTGTAAAACACAAGTAAAAACAAATGTGCTAGTGTACATGAGAGTGAAGCACCGTGATAAAATATGAATATAAGCTAATAACAATAAATTTGGAATTGGAACATCTATATCTCTCTATTATAAAAAGAAATCCTGTGCCCTGTCCTGATAGTCTACGATACGTGATCTTCTCGAAAGATAATTTAAAGACCCGCGAGACGAAACAGACCTGCCACGGTGCATCTCACGGGAACATAGAACAAGAGTCTTGCAAGACACACCCTACTTACTAGCAATATCAAAAAAAACAAATCAGTAGTGTAAAGGCAGTCACGCAGCATACACAGCTCCAGGGCTCTCAGTGCATATAAAGTGTATAAGGTCAATAGGTAGAAATGAATAGGGTAGAAATGAAATAAATAGGATAGAAATAAAACGTCGACGATTAAATGAAGAAGATAGAAAGCGCAGAGAACAGAGACCCAAAAGCGATGGAGAGAAAAAAATACTAAAAAGAAAAACAATAATCTAGGTGCAAATTTAGAAAATAAGGAACGTGATGATCAGCCCGGAACAAGTGAAATGGAAAAAAAGCACATCCAATCGGGCGCGGAGAAAACAGACTCAAATGCATTGGACAGAAAAAAGAGCAAAAAAGAATAATCGAGCTGCAAATTCAGAAAATAAGGAAAGTAATTATCAGCCAGGAGCAAGTGGAATTGAAAAAAAGCACGTCCAATCCGGCTCAGAATTAAAAGACAATGAGTAAAAGAAAGTGGAACTTCATAGAGACGTTTACAAACGTTGACGCTAAACACATGCAGAGCAGGTTAGAGACTATGAAACCAGTGAAATTAGAAAGGCTCAAAAAAAAAAAAAAAACGGCACTATGCACATGTGGAGAAAGCTGCGACAGCAGCTACCCCAACCGAACTCAAGCAGTGTTATACATCCTGCAAGAAAGAATTCAACCACGCCCGTGGCCAGAAATAAAAGACAGGTATTGCTTTTACAACGTCACGCGAGACCAGGCAGTGAGCCATCATTTTAAACAAGTCAACAGACCTCTATGCTAGCAGTTGTTGGATTGCTTTTTAATTTAAACTTCATATCTATATTTCTAAACCATAGTTTAATTTATGCATGGACGGCGGACGCACCGCATGCGCACTGCACCTCAGAGTCAAACCCAGCAGCTTCCCAGAGTCAGTAGGTGGCGCCCAAACAACACAACCTGTGAACTAAACCTGCTCTAATCCACTGTCCCATAACGGAAATTCAGTATTAAAAGTAAGAGTTGTACCTAACGACACAGCCACAGAGAAACAAAAACGAGACTGCATGGATAAAAACAATAAACGGAGGCTCCTAAAACGCGCTTCACAAACACCAGAAGCAAAGAAGTCACGGCTCCAAAAATAAACAGCTCAACTAACAGAAATACAAAAACGAGCCCGAAAGAATAAAAACAATGAGCGAAGGCGTCTACAACGCGCCTCTGAAACAGCACAAGCAAAGGAGTCACAGGAACTGCAGAAAGGCTACAAAGTCGTTTAAAAGGTTTAACACGTTCAGTATTCCAACAAAGAAAAAGCCAAAGACAAGAACGACGGACAGACGCTGAACAATTCCGCCAGGTAGCTGAGAACGCATTCTATAATGAGTCCACTGTTCATGAAAATTCATTGGGATTAATGAGTGTCATTTGCAGTCATTGTCATTCACTTAACTTCCTTGAAGAAAAAACTGCCAGTACAACTGATGAGTTTACATGTTGTTGTCAAAAAGGTCAGGTTAAGCTGCCTCCTTTGGATGAATATCCAGAATATTTACGGAAGCTTTTGACTAACAATGTACCCGAAAGTAAAAGCTTTATGGAATGCATTAGATCCTACAATAGTTCATTTGCTTTTGCATCTACCGGGGTTAATATCAAGCCACCACCCGGGAATGGCCCATACTGCTTTCGCGTGTGTGGACAAATATTGCATCGGATTGGAACTGTGCACCCTGAGCCAAATCACGACCGCAAATTTGCCCAAATGTATGTGTTAGATCTAGATGACACAGTTTATCAACGAATGAACCTGCCTGAAAACAAGCAATGCACACAGCTGTAATGAGAAACGTAGCTGAAGTCATAAACAATCACCCATTAGCTAACTCTATACAAATGCTACATGAGGTTGAAAAAGAAGCCAATACAAAAGCCGAGGCGGAGGGTGTGGCACCAACTAAAATTGCCTTAGTGCTAATAAAGGACAAAGAACAGGATCTGAGACGATACAATGTTCCCATCGTTAATGAAGTGGCAATTGTGTTTCAAAGTAAAGACGGTGAGCCTCCGTTTCACCGCGATATTGTCATGCATTTACGTCCTGATGGAACCAACCAACCTAAATTCCAATGCGTGCACATTTCTTTTCCTAAACTTGATACATTGACATACCCCATTCTGTTTCCAACTGGCCAGGAAGGATGGATTGCTGGCATTTGCAGATATAAAAAAAAATCAAGCACAGAAGAGATCACGTGTATCAATGATAGAATATTTTTCCTACAGACTCTCAGTAAGACACGAGTTTAATCCATTAATCAATGCAGGAAAGCTGACTCAACAATACATAGTTGATGTTTATGTTCGAGCTGGATTATGATTCCTAACAGTACACGACTTTTACCTAACAACACAGCCACAGAACAACAAAGACAAGACCGCATGGATTAAAACATTAAACGAGCCCGTATGGATAAACACAATGAACGAAGGCACCCACACAAAGAAACCGCTATAGTACAAATGTGTTTGGGAACAGAAAGTGATTGCCATTCTTGGATTTGCGATTCTTTCGAGAATCGCGGGCTTACTGGTTTTATACTAATTGAATGTTTCATCGTAGATAAGGGATGTTCTTACGATAAAGGTGTATGAGGGTGTGAGATACAAAAAACACAGAACAGTGCAAACGTCGCTTCGGAATAGTTCGGGTATTACCGTGTGGTCATGTAGGCAGTGTGCTCCGTGGTTACTCTCTCAGGTGGGCGTTAGCATATCATAATCTCTTGGACCAATAGCATGAGGTTTTCCGCTTTTGACTTATACGATTGCTGCGGTGGGCTGTTGCCCTGCCCGGGGTTTGTTCCTGCCTTGCGCCCTGTGCTGGCTGGGATTGGCTCCAGCAGACCCCTGTGACCCTGTATTAGGATATAGTAGGTTGGATAATGACTGACTGAATGACTTATACGATCGACATTATAAACTACCAGAAATTATACGAATTCGGGCCTGAGTTGCCTCGAAAGCTTGCATATTGTAATCTTTTTAGTTAGCCAATAAAAGGTGTCATTTTGCTTGGCTTTTCTCTACATTCATAATGGCTAACACGGTACAACACCCTAGTACTACATACTGTGTTAAAAAACAGTCACTGATTACTTCTTAAAACTCCTGCTCTTGTGCGCCACCATTTCCAAGGTTATCCCAGTTAATTATCAGATAGTTAAAGTTCCCGATGACTATAATACCCCTCTGTACGCTTGCCTTTTTAATATTTCTAAAAAGATGTGTGTTAAAATTACTGTCTACATTGGACTCTTTATAAAACACTCCTAAAATAAGGCCTCTTTCCCTAATGCTTTCCAGGCTCATTGTCCAACTGAAGAGGACTTGTGTTTAAATTCTGCACGACATAAATAGCAACACCTCTTCCTTTTCTGTTCTGTCTATCCTTCCTAAAAATGTATATCCCTCAGTTTACTTATCACCTTCTTTGTTACTTAGCCAGGTTTCAGTTATTGCTATAATATAATTATGGTCTGCTATATACAACTCCAAGTCAGTTGCCTTATATTTGATACTTCTACCATTACAGCAGGATATTTTTAATGTGTTATGCCTTTTACATTTAAACGCTGGGTTAGAATTTAAATTACTATGCATTTTAATTTTTACACAATTGTTTGTTCCCCCATGTATAGTTCTAAACCTGGAATGTCCTAAGCTCCCTGCCCATCCCATTTTCTGGTTTAAACAATCCTCGACTAACTGACTCGCTTCCCCAATACACTGGTGCCCCTTCAGTTCAGATGTATCCCGTCATGGCGGATCAGATCCCATCTGTTCCAAAAGGAGTCCAAATGCTCCATAAACCTATACCCTTTTACCCAGTGCCAAGAATTGAGCCACCCGTTAAGCATTCTAATGTCCTCAGTCTTACCTGGAATGGCACGTGGCACTGGCAGAACTTGAAAGAAGACTACCTTGTCAGTTCTGCTCCTCAGCCTGGCACCAAACTCTTTGAATTTGGATCCCACACTACCCTTATGTATGTCATTTGTGCCAACATGGTCAATGACAACTGGATCCATCCCCGGTCTGGCCAAGAGCCTATCCAGCCTTCCAGGGAGGTCTCCCACCTGTGCACCCGGAAGGCAACACACCGTGCGAGACTCTCTGTCTCTGGAGCAAACCTGTGCTCAGTCCCCCTAATTATTGAGTCCCCAGCTATCACTACTCCTCTCTTTCTGGGAATTGGTTTTGAGGTGGCCTGTTGGGGCTCCTCATTCCTGTCTACCACCTAAGAATCTGAGACAACGTCCAGGTCTGCCAGGACCTGAAAACGGTTTGACACTTTCAATTCTGGGGTTGATGCCCCCGGACAGTGTGCACCCTTTACCTTACACCTTGTGACCGTGAGCCACCTATCTCTACCTGTCAGGTTTGGAATCTCCTCCCGTGCCACCTTAGGGGTACACACTATCTCTCTACTACAACACAGGCCAGTCAACTCCTTCTCAGTTCAGTGACCCTAAGCTCAAGGTGTTGGATCACTTGTCATCTCCTACAGATGCAGACCTCATAGAAGACTGGCTCCTCCAATCCGTCATCTAAAAAGTCCAACATCTAACAGGACTTGCATTGCACTGGTCTCATTATTAGTTAGATTTAGGATTACTAAAACTGCCTTAACATTTTCATTTTTTTAATTAAAATTATATTATTTAACTTAAATGGTAAAACTAAAAAAAATTAAGCCAAAAAGCTATTTTACACCTCTTGGCCCTTTAAGCTCCAGTAATATTATCCCTCCCAACTGCATGCTGTTTGTCCTTCTAAGAAGTTAACTTTATCTTACTCTGTCTGTTCTCCTACCATTGCACTCCACTTATTCCCTACTTAAAAGCTCTCCACTTGCACTGTTTCTATTCCCCTGTATTAATGAACTCTTAGGCTGTCACCCACTTAACTGATCTACTTCTGGAACTCTATGAACTGTTCAAGTTAAAATAAATAAATAAAACTTTGTGAATGTGAATATCTGCTCCTAGTTAATTTCATACAGTCTTATCTGCTACTATAACCCCTTGTGCCTGATCGGGCCTGTAAAGCTGGCGGCTAACCTACGCACTGCAGAGCCTTCCCCTTTATTGCTTTGAAGTCAGCCATGACCTTTTTTTAAACTAAAGAATTGCTGTTTCAGTTACTTATTAACTATTTATTGCTATGACACAGTTATTTATTACAGATGCGGATATTAGTTACTGCTAACACAGCCACAGGGGGATGCACAAACCAGTGTGTTTCTTTGTGCCGGTCCCAAGCCCGGATAAATGGGGAGGGTTATGTCAGGAAGGGCATCCAGTGTAAAATTTTGCCAGATCAACATGCAGACAACAATACAAATTTCCATACCAGATCGGTCGAGCCCTGGGTCAACAATGACCTCCACCAGTTCTGATAGCCAATAGGGTGCTGGGGGAAATTGGGCTGCTGTTGATTGAACAAGGAGAAGAAGACGGGGGAGATGTGTCTGGAGGAAAGAGGACAGGAGGAAGGTAAAGAGAACAGAACTGAGGGTAGGAACTTTGAATGTTGGCAGTATTACTGGTAAGGGGAGAGAGTTACCTGGAGAGAAGGAAGGATAACGTATTGTGCGTGCATGAGACTAAAGGGAAAGGGAGTAAGGCCAGGTGAATTGGAGGTGGATTCAGTGAATCATGTGCTATCATGGTATGGATGGGAGGAGAAATGGGGTAGGGGTTATTCTGAAGGAACAGTATGTCAAGAGTGTTTTTGAAGTGAAAGGAGTGTCAGACAGAGTAATGATTATGAAGCTGGAAATTGGAGGTGTGATGATGAATATTATTAGTGCATATGCCCTGCAAGTTGGGTGTGCAATGGATGAGAAAGAAGATTTCTGGAGTGAATTGCATGAAGTGATGGACAGTGTATCCAAGGGATAGAAAGTGGTGATTGGAGCGGATTTCAATGGGCATGTTGGTGAAGGGAACAGAGGAGATGAGGAGGTGATGGGTAGGTATTTTGTCAAAGAAAGGAATGAAGAAGGTCAGATGATAGTGGATTTTGCTAAAAGGATGGGCATGGCTGTGGTGAAAACGTATTTTAAGAAGAGGGAGGAACAGAGCATGTTGTACAGTGGAGGCAGATGCACACAGGTAGATTATATCCAATGCAGAAGAGTCAATCTGAAGGAGATTAAAGTCTGCAAAGTGGTGGCAGGAAAAGTGTAGTTAGACAGCATAGGATGTTGGTGTGATGTTGGAGATCAAGAAGAGGAGGAGAGTGAGGGCAAAGCCAAGGATCAAATGGTGGAAGATGAAAAATGAAGACTGCAAGGTTGAGTTTAGGGTGCAGGTAAGGCATGCATTGGGTAACAATGAAGAGAAGGGTGACAGCAAGAAAGGTGCTTGGCGTGACATCTGGACAGAGGAAGGAGGAAAAGGAAACCTGGTGGTGGAATGGGGAAGTACAGTAGAGTATACAGAGGAAGATGATGGTGAAAAAGGAGTGGGATAGTCAAAGAGATGCAGAAAGTAGACAGGAGTACAAGGAGATAAGGCACAAGGTGAAAACAGAGGTGGCTAAGGAAAAAGGAAAGGCATATGATGACTTGTATGAAAGGTTGGACACTTAAGTGGGGAGAAAAGGACCTGTACAGATTGGCTAGACCAGGCATGTCAAACTCACTACCATTGGTGGGCCGCTTCGACTGCCATACATGCGTCAGCGGGCCGCACTGTAACAAATACTATTATACAAAGTTACTGTAGCTTTCTTTCTAATACTGAAAACTTTAAAAAATGTAACACTTAAAGTTTAAACTTTAAAGAAAAGCAATTTATTTCCATACAATCTCCGTACAACTTAGTCTCTTAGCTAGGTCCTTATTTTATTATATTATATTCATTATATTATATTCATTGCTTATATACAGTAGGAGTCTTGCAGTGTGAGATCTGTTTCTTTTGTCCCGACACTTGGGATCTCTTGTTAGTAACCAGTTCGTCAATATCAGGCTTGAAATCTTGTGCAGCTGCAACTTTTATGAGGGATCAAAGGTGCTCGACAGCAAGTCTTGAGCGATGTGGGGTTTTGGTAGCTTTCATTAATGAAAACAATTGCTCACAAAGGTAAGTGCTTCCGAATATTGACAGTTCTCTCGATGCCAACTTACAGATCTGCACATACGAGGGTGGCAGGTAAGCATACAAGCCTGGCACACCAACTTCGTTGTATTTTGCCTTCAGAATAGAATCTGACTGCAGTTCAATCAATTCCATTTCGATATTCTCAGGCGCATTCTCAACGTTGTAAGAGTATGGTGACGTAAAAAGCGCCAAGTCCTGTTCGTGTGAACTGAAATCACGAAAACGCTCACTGAATTCATTGCTCAGTAATTCAAGTTGGAAATCAAATCCTCCAAAAATCAAATTTTACTTTACTAAGTTTACTTCAGAGTTTACAATGTAAAATAAGCCGATATGCAAAAAGCCTCCTGACCTACACTAATTTTGCAAACTCAAAATCACAAAAATTTGTTAATAAACAACTCACCAACTTCTCGCGTCCACTTCAGATCTTCAGCTGTAGTCTGCACTAACTGTTCGTTACAATACTAGCACAAAATTACATAAAAGTAGAGCAAAAAAACGTGAAAATATGTGAGCTATTACTACTCGTGATGGTCAGTTTTGCCCAGTGGCCAGTCTCAGCAGCCCAGCCAGTAGTGTAGCCTGCCAGGGGCAGCTCTAGGCTCGTGGCGGCCCTGGGCAGAGAAAGAATCGGTGGCCCCTTCGCCCGCCAATGTCAATATGGTATCTTATGCACGGCGGATGGCCAAGTCCGTTGCGGACACTGCATAGCCGCCTCGTACTCATGACACGCTTCTATATGCGCGTGTCCGTAACTTGAAAACTAAGTGGCGGCCCATGATATTCTCATTACGGCAAAATGTTATAATACTACATATAGCTTACTGCTCCTACTCTAGCGACATTAGTAAATACAGCGTACTAATTAACAAGAAACACAATGTTTTTCGGCCACACTGCCGTCAGCTGTGTCGTTATTTTCTCTTTCTGTTTTATATTCAATATATATTGGCGTGGTGGCCCTGTGCAGGTGCACAGTTTGCACATGCCTAAGACCACCCCTGCTGCCAAGCTGCTGTAGCTTAGCACTTCAGTTGCAACGTCACGGCTCATTAACTTTGGACAAGGCTTGTGGCTACACTAGCAGATGACGTTTCAGGTACCGTAATGCCATGGGAAAACGCGCTTTTGTCAGAAGGCAGAAGTAAGAAAAGTCAATAAGTAACGTCGAAGATGCAGAATGATTCAATCACAAACGATAGTAATCATTTTGTACAAGTTTAGTGCTAACTAGGATCTGTTATGCGGGCTGCAAAGATTTCTGCTGCGGGCCGCATTGGGGGGCCGCGTGTTTGACATGCCTGGGTTAGACAGATTGGCTGGGAAAGATGTGCAGCAGGTTAGGGTAATAAAGTAATGTACTCAAAAGCGAATAGAGTGTGTTGAATAGATGAACAGAGTACTTTGAGAGGCTGATGAATTAAGAGAATGAGAGAGAAGTATGGGCACGGCTTCAGTATGTGGAAATAGTGCTGCATCTGCTCCTGAACCCGTATGGGCTATCCTTTCACCACACCCAGAAGCGCTGCCCCAAAGTAGGTCATCAAACACCTGGCAAGATGCAGAAGACAGGAAGATATGGAAAAAGATGATCTGCTGTGGCAACCCCTAACGGGAGCAGCCGAATGATGAATAAAATATCAGTTACTACTGCTTTCTGCCCAGTCTTTTCAATGCTAGTTCAAATTCAAATAACAAGAACAAGTACATGTTCAAGTAGAAGTAAGTTTTCCAAGTGCAACCCTAAACACCCAGCTACTTTTTCTCCTGTGTGTGTGTGGGAATGGGCGGGGAATGGGCAGGGGGGGGGGGGCTTGGGCTAACAAAAAACCCTTCTAAAGGGAAAATAAGCTTTAAAAATTCCCACATGGTTCCTTAGCAGCAACCAAAACATAAGGTTATAGGAGCAAAATGTATTGTTTTAATTAACTCTCACACCACGGAAAACACAAAAAAACTCAGCAACTCTTAACTGCCTCTCTCGTTTGCATAGTCGATGTCAGCATATATAGAAAAATTCAGTTGCTAATGTCCATTGTTGTACCAACACCAGCTTATGCTAGTGAAAAATTAAGATAAGACACAAACTAAACATCATAATTCATCAATGCCTTTAGCGGCTATTAAGAATTACATGAAAATATCACATACAAAATGAAGAAGTGCTACTTTTATTTTTCTATTTTTATTTATTGATCACTTCTACCACTTTATTTTATGTGGATTCCTTCCCTGGACACACTTACTTTTACAACGTGGGCATGGATTTTAACACGCCGAGACTCACCTATTCAAGTACTCAACTTCGGGCGCTGAGAACAAATGCCAGTGCCGGTGTGGTTCCATATTTACCTGACGAGGTAAGAAGGCGGTATCGTGGCAGCAGAGCCGGCACTAAGCTAAAAAAGAAGCGGCTTGCGAGAAAGTGGCGTTTCAAGCCTTCGGTGCCTTCTGTGATTCTGGGGAATGTAAACTCAATCTCAAATAAGATCGACGAACTGGCTGCGCTGGTGAAAAATGTAAGGACCTACAGAGAATGCAGTTTGTTGTGTTTCTGCGAAACGTGGCTAACTAACACCATCCCAGATGCCAACGTGGAGCTACCCGGGTTTAGCACAGTTAGAGCGGACAGAGATGCAAGTACCTGTGGTAAGCACAAAGGAGGAGGACTCGCTCTCTATGTTAATACACGGTGGTGTCACTCTGGACATGTTAACGTCAAAATCTCCACTTGCTGCAGGGATATCGAACTGTTGGCCGTAAGTTTACGTCCCTACTATTTGCCCAGAGAGTTTGGACATGTCATTGTTGTTATTGTATACATTCCTCCTCGGGCAGACGTGGAGTCAGCGAGTGACATCATCCATTCCGCTGTTGCTAAGTTACAAACGCAGCACCCTGAGGCGCTTGTGCTAATCGCTGGAGACTTTAACCATGTGACGCTGGACAAAACATTGCCTGCATTCTCCCAGTATGTGGACTGTAACACCCGGGGAAATAAGACTATTGATTTACTGTATGCAAACGTTAAAGACGCATACAGCGCCACCCCGCTGCCTGCGCTTGGGAAAGGAGATCATAACCTGGTTCAGCTTCAGCCTCACTATAAACCAAAAGTTAGAGTCCTACCTGTAACCACACGATCATTCAGGAAGTGGGCCCCGGAGGCTGAGAATACTCTGAGAGAACTTTTTGGAACTACAGACTGGGATATCCTGCAGGGATCTCATAATGAGAACATTGAGGAAGTTGTTGACTGCACTACTGACTACATCAACTTCTGTATGGACATTGTAGTTCCAGTAAGAACTGTACGCTGCTATGCTAACAACAAGCCATGGATTACAAGTGACATCAAGGGCCTTTTGAATCAGAAGAAAAGGGCTTTTAAAGACGGTGATCAGCATGAGCTCAAGCGTGTGCAGAAGGAACTCCGAGTCCAACTCAGGGCGGCGAAGGAGCAGTACAGGAGAAAGCTGGAGCAGAAGTTGCAGAATAACAGCATGAAGGAAGTGTGGGATGGGATGAAGATCATCACTGGCTGCAGCTCGAAGCGGGGTACCACCATTGAGAGAGACGTGAAGAGAGCAAACCAAATGAACAACTTTTTTAACAGGTTTGACCACCCTAACCCACTCTCACTCTCACCTCGGAGTACTGCACCCTCCACACATCCTTCTGCTGATACCAGCATAGGAAAAACATCCCCACCCATAATAACAACAGCGCAAGTGAGCAGAGAGCTGAGGAGACTTCGTGCCAGCAAAGCAGCGGGTCCAGATGGAGTATCGCCACGACTGCTGAAGGTCTGTGCATCGGAGCTGGGGGGTCCTCTACAGCGCATCTTCAACCTGAGCCTGGAACAGGGGAGAGTCCCGAGGCTTTGGAAAACATCTTGTATCACCCCAGTCCCAAAGGTATCACGTCCTAGTGAGCTGAATGACTTTCGGCCTGTTGCTCTGACATCACATGTGATGAAGATCATGGAGAGGCTGCTGCTTCACCACCTTAGGCCACAGGTTCAACACGCCCTTGACCCTCTGCAGTTTGCATATCAGGAGAAGGTGGGAGCGGAAGATGCCATCATCTATATGCTACACCGATCCCTCTCTCACTTGGACAGAGGCAGTGGTGCTGTAAGAATTATGTTTCTAGACTTCTCTAGCGCCTTCAACACAATCCAACCTCTGCTCCTTAGGGACAAGCTAACAGAGATGGGATTAGATTCATACCTAGTGGCATGGATCGTGGACTATCTTAAAGACAGACCTCAGTATGTGCGTCTTGGGAACTGCACGTCTGACATTGTGGTCAGCAACACAGGAGCGCCACAAGGGACTGTACTTTCTCCGGTCCTGTTCAGCCTATATACATCGGACTTCCAATACAACTCGGAGTCCTGCCATGTGCAAAAGTTCGCTGATGACACTGCTATCGTGGGCTGTATCAGGAATGGGCTGGAGGAGGAGTATAGGGACCTAATCAATGACTTTGTTAAATGGTCCGACTCAAACCACCTACACCTGAACACCAGCAAAACCAAGGAGCTGGTGGTGGATTTTAGGAGGCCCAGACCCCTCATAGACCCAGTGATCATCAAAGGTGACTGTGTGCAGATGGTGCAGACCTATAAATATCTGGGAGTGCAGCTGGATGATAAATTAGACTGGACTGCCAATACTGATGCGCTGTGCAAGAAAGGACAAAGCCGGTTATACTTCCTTAGAAGGCTGGCTTCCTTCAACATCTGCAATAAGATGCTGCAGATGTTCTATCAAACAGTTGTGGCGAGTGCCCTCTTCTACGCAGTGGTGTGCTGGGGAGGCAGCATTAAGAGGAAAGACGCCTCACGCCTGGACAAACTGGTGAGGAAGGCAGGCTCTATTGTTGGCATGGAGCTGGACAGTTTAACATCTGTGGCAGAGCGAAGGGCGCTCAGCAGGCTCCTATCAATTATGGAGAATCCACTGCATCCACTAAATAATGTCATCTCCAGACAGAAGAGCAGCTTCAGCGACAGACTGCTGTCACTGTCCTGCTCCACAGACAGATTGAGGAGATCGTTCCTCCCCCAAACTATGCGACTATTTAATTCCACCAGGGGGGGTAAACGTTAATATTTAACATTATACATAGTTATTGTCTGTTTTTTTTTTTTTTTTTTTTTTTCCACCTGTATTATTATCATTCTTTAATTTAATATTATTTATTGTATCAGTATGCTGCTGCTGAAGAATGTGAATTTCCTATTGGGATTAATAAAGTATCTATCTATCTATCTATCTATCTATCTATGAGTGAATCATAAAACACTGAACAACTTTATAATAGAAAAGCTACAATGCTTTGCTGTGAACATTCTTCCTTTACCCAGAGAGACAGCTCAATCACATAGCATTGGGCTGGACCCTTTAAAAGAAGCAATACGACAAGAGGTCATCGTTGCATTACCTAACACAGAACAGTCAGACAAGACTGCCATATCATGCTAAGGGACTGGGAAGAGGGTAAAAATGCTGCACAAGAGCACAAAGCTTCCTAATACTCCAACATGAGTGAGAAAAGCAAAGACGAAGTATTATACTATATGCAGTATTTTTGAATAGTATTGTTTTAATAAGTTGGAATTACATTGTAAGAGGTACCGAAGTCAGCCTTTCATCAACAAAGTTATATTGAATGAATATGAATATCAAGAGCATAGTTTATTGACAGCGTGTTTGATTTTTATTTGTGACTGAACAATAGAATAAACAATTGTACCAAGCATAAAAAATGCACATCTTCAGACTTGTTTTCTAGTTCTGCAATAGTTGAGCAAAGGATGGAACTCTAACCAAGTCTCAGAAGCAAAAACAAAATTCTCCAAAGAGTAGTGTGTTCTCTGGCTTACCAAACAGAAATAAGCTTAAAAATGTATGCAACATCTTTTAAGACTGTTAACTGCCATATGAAAATGAGTTTCTTTCTCATAGTTTCAGAGAGTTTCTGCTGTTCTTTTGGTTGTGTTGTTTTAAGCAATTTTCAGTATCTTCATTATTGCATGAGGTGACTCTAGGAAATTACAGTGTGTTGTTTAAGCTAAGTGACCTCTCTTATATATTTAAACATATTATAGTATTCACAGCCATGGCTCACTTGATTGTAATGAAGAGATGCTTAATTTACCTATGTCACAATTATCAGCAACTGCTTACACACGATTGATTTGATTTAAATAAATCTTAAGATAACAGTCACTAATTAATTAAACTTTTTGTAAGTTAGCTAGTTTACATACTATACCTGGATCATTTAATAACATGACAAGATCAAATGCAGTATATCCATTTTTTGACCTAAGATTGACATCAGCTCCTTCATTAAGCAGATACTTCACAACATCTTTATTCCTGAAATTGTAAAAAATAAACAGAATTTTAAGTTGAAGGTGGACAGATGAAAAAATGTAAAAAAAAAAAGATCTGTAAATCCCAAACAGGTAGCAAAGATATTCTGAAAAAGAACTCCAGAACAAATTTCTGGGACATCTTGGGACATGTCAGGAACATGAGGTCTGAAAGGACCCTGTTTAAGACTTCAGCAGTGGGGAATAGCTGCAAGTAGCAGTCACCAAATGGTTGATGGTGCTTATTTTAGTGGCAATACTAAGACCTTATGGTGAATGTAAAATGTTAAAGTATCCTGTACAAGAACTCGGTAGTAGGGTCAGCTGCAAGGAGGGTGACCAAAAGTTTGTTGATGTTTTTCCTGACAGCACCTCTAGGAACCACTGGTGGACACCAGAAGTATGGGAAGCTCTCGAGTTAAAGAATGAGTTCTTAAGTGCAATGTGAGAAAAAGAGGTCAATAAAGTGGCAGGTGTGACAGTTTTTTAAGCAAAGGTCCATTGTGAGTGAAGTTTAAGGAGGCTATGGAGAATGACATTTTTAATTAGCCTCAAAAACGTCTTGGAAAACCGTTCAGTAACTTAGGAAGGGTAGGTGGCACATTGCCCTGGCTAGATTGTCAGCATGGGCACAGAAACATTGACAACAGCTGACAAATTTTTGTCATTCCTTGATACTTGAGAGGTAAGAGGAGAGTACCAATCCTGTCTACTTGTGTGTTTATGGACAATTATAATTATAGTTCTTTTATTAAAATCATTAAAAGCAGAGTTTAAAAAATATATTTATGGAAACAATTTTGATAATAACTTAATTATTATATATATAATCTCTGCCACTTTAAAATATATATAGTGGGTAGGTATTAAGGCTTTTATCTAACATTTTGTCTAGGGCCATGTTGCTTTAAAAAGTTAAGCCTTTGGAGAAACACTTTTTATTAAAAAAATGACTAAATACAGCATCACCTAACAAAGTGAGTGTTTGTAGTAATTGTTAGGACTGCACAGCTGCAGAAAAACAAATAACTTCACAAATTTACTTCTCAAGAATTAGCCCAAAATGATGAGGACTTATGGCATAAATAAGAATATAATGTCTTCTATTATTCTCTGAATATGTTCTTTATTACTTAATCTCTGTAATAGCATTCCAGGCTTATTTTCTTGTGTAAAAATGATAAGCTAATAGGTTATTTGGGTTTTCTCTGAGTTTGAAGAATGAATGATATGATTTAAGTCACAATTTTTCATTTGTGACAAAATTAAACTTGGCTTAACAGATTAATTTCATTTAATGTATCTACTACATGAACACAGTGACCTTCTGGGTCAGAGATAAACAATAATAGAAAGATTAGCTTAAAAAATAAATAAATATATATATACACACACACACACACAGCTGGATACACACCAGAATGAATGGCAGTCACAGTCACAGTGAGGCATTATACAGATTTATTGCTGTTGATGTAAAGGAGCCCCAGTAGTGTTTCCTGACCCACTTTGCTGAATAATTTGTTGCCTGAAAGTACTCTGTGTCAGTGTGTTAGAGAGAGGATGTTCCTCATGTAGCTCAGTTTTGTGACTTAATTCCCTCCTTTGATACCTCCAGGGGGTCCAGAGTGTGCTCCATAAATAAGCTTGCCATTCTAATTAACTTATTGATTTGATAGGCCTCTCTTGAAATGATGTGATCAGTCCAGCACACTACATGTATAGAAAATTGTACTGGCCAACACAGAGATATAGAAGAAGTGAAGGGTGTCACTTCGCACATTTTAAAAATACATTCTCCTAAGGAAAAAGGCCTGCTCTGCCCTTTCTTATATACCTCTGTGTTCCAAGACCAGTCCAACCTGTCATCAATGTTGAACCCCAAGATCTTGTAGGAGTGAATATTGACCGGACATTGAGGCTCTTTGGTATGACAAAAGTCAATAAGCAGTTCCTTGGTTTTGATGATGTTAAGATGCAGACAGTTCTCTTTGCACCCAGACACAAAGTTCTCTACGTGACTCACCCCCTTTATCAATTTGCCCCACGAGTGCAGATTCATCTGAGAATTTCTGTATGTGACATGACCTGGTGTTACAGTATATTTATAGGCAGAGATGTACAGAATGAAGAGAAAAGGAGACAGGACTGTTCCTTGTAATGCTCTCAAAAACAGTCATTGAGTCTCACCAACTGCGGTCTGCCCAACAGATAGTACATTATCCAGGACACCATATGCTCAAACACCTGCATATCTCCAGGTTTACCCCTTAATAGGGATGGCTGGATGGCATTGAAGGTATTGGAAAAATTAAAAAAAAAAAATTACATCATCCTTTAAATGTAAGTTTGTCTTTAATATGCAAATGTGTCTTTTGTACCTTCATAGATCTGGAGATGAATAAGCATTTTCTTTTTTTCTGTAATGCACGATTTCCATCTTTATGTTTTTAATAAAATTTAGGAAAATTTAGTATCCTTTTTTGGATACTATCCCAATTATCGTGACAAAATTAAACTTGGCCTATCAGATTAATTTCACTTAATTTATCTGCTACATAAACACAGTGACCTTCTGTGTCAGAGATAAGAAATAAAATAAGATTAACTTATGCACCAAAATTCCCACAGCTCTACACTGTAAAATGTAGTCTGAAACAAACACATATACATACATACATACTTACTGCACATACATAGACAGAACTTGATTCATCCCTGGGGAAATATTTGGCTTTTTACAGAGGCTCTTTAAATAAATAAATACATAAATTGATTAAAATAAATAAATAAATAAATATACACATACTCACACACTATAATCTGAACACACACCTTCTCTGATAGTCAATAACTTGCAGTTCAACAGAGCCAGTTCCCATGGAAAAGTTTACATGTTTGGCCATAATCTTAGCAATTTCTTAATCTTTTTTCCATTCTGTCATTGAACATAAAAACACGAGAAGTCTGACACTCAAACCTCTCTCCTGTTTTCAAGTTCCAAAATACTTCTTATTCCTCTTCAGTACATTATATGCATTGTCCTTTCAGATGAGTGCGCGAACATATACAGCCCACCCCTATGACTTCAGAAAAATGAGAATGTCGGAGAAAAAGGTGTTTAAGTTCCAGAGTACAGATAGCTCTACAGCTGAACACTGTTGTGTACTTTTATGTCAAGCTTCCAGTAAGTACAATAAGGTACTTAGCTTTCATACAATCCCCTCCGATGCAGAAATCTGATCTAAATGGATCAACACTATCCAGAGAGAGAGCTTTACGGTCAGTCCCCATACTCAAGTTTATAGCCGGCATTTTAAAAAAGGGGATTTTCATGTGCCAGGGTTGCTACTGCTGAAGAAGGGAGCAGTTCCTATGTTGTTTGAGTGGAATAATTTGCCATTTTGGACTGTGAAAAGAGTTCAGCAATGTGCTCTTAATTTCTTACCTATAGGTAGTGATGGTAAGCAATGCTATCTGTTATACTGTAATGGGCTCTGAAAAACAGTAATGTTCTGTCTTTTGCTGTTACAGACTTTGAGATTGGCACTTAGAAATCATTTAATAATGATAATGTTGAAACAGTGCCAGTAATGTTGAAATTTGTGGTTGCAGTGATAATAAATTACAGTAATCCCTCGCTATATCGCGCTTCGACTTTCGCGGCTTCACTCTATTGCAGATTTTATATGTAAGCATATCTAAATATATAATGCGGATTTTTCGCTGCTTCGCAGGTTTCTGCGGACAATGGGACTTTTTACTTCTGGTACTTGCTTCCTCACTTGGTTTGCCCTGTTGATTTCATACAAGAGATGCTATTGGCAGATGGCTGAGAAGCTACCCAATCAGAGCACGCAGTTAAGTTCCTATGTGCTGCTGATTGGCTCAGCGACGGAGTGCTGCATTAACCAGGAAGTCTCATCTCACTCATTCAGCATTAACGTGCTCCTGCTATTGCTTCAGGGGCCGTGTCCAAGCGCCAACAGAAGATGCAAATGATTGCAGAAAAGGTAAAAGTTTTGGATATGTTGAAGGAAGGGAACAGCTACACCGCTGCAGGACACCATTACAGCATCAATGATTCCACGATTCTTTTTATTTAAAAAGGAGGAAAAGCATATAAGATCTACGGCCGCAGTGTCCTTTAACCAGGGCGCAAAACGAGTTGCAAGTGGACGTGATAAGGCGGTAGTCTGGATGGAATCTGCTTTAGGGATTTGGATTGAAGAGCGCTGGAAGAAGAACAATGGCGGTGCTACACAGTCGCCTGAAGAGGCTCCTTTAGAAGAGCTGTAACGCTCTCCTTTGTTGTGCAGTAAAATTAAACTCATCGTTATCAGACAAGTCGTCGTGTCATTGTTGGTGAGTAACCATAATTAATTATCTACGTACAGTACTTATTACATGTACATAGTTTAGTGTCACTGTACACACATTTTACTGTATACAATTTTTCTTGCATTGTACGTATTTATTGCTGGTGGCCTGTCTGTCGTAATGGCTGTAACATATGTGATATCGGAGACGCTCGATACCTTTAAAATAATATTTAGGTTTTACTGTATGTAAACTGTGTTTACATACATAATTTCAACGAATCTTACCTAATATCTAAGAGAATACAAAGGGTTTATTCTGTATAATTATGCGTGAAATGTTTATAATAGTGTGGGAGAGTTTATAAGGGCTTAAAATATATAAAAAGAACCAAATGAAAAACAACAACAGTTCATATTAGAAAAAAAACTTTACATTTTTGCAGCTCTTAATTGTGGCAAAAAGAAGAAAGATGTTGCCAGTGAATTTGGAATTTCACCATCGACACTGTCAACTTTCTTGAAAAAAAAAAGAAGAAAAATCTCGGGTTGCAAATGTATGCGAACTGCTGCATTTGAAGACGCCGAAAAAGCAGTTTTTATGTGGTTCAGTGATGCTCGTTCAAGAAACATTCCTATTAATGTGGCACTCATTCAAGAAAACATGAGATTTCTAAACTCTCTTGGGACCTCCCACAACTGGACAATACACCGAAGAGCGTCACAAAGTGCGATCACCGCATCTGACAGCAAGCTCACAGCTCTACTGCGTCTCTGTGCCAAAGCAAACTCGATGGGTAATGCAGGGAACAGTATTACTTGGCCACTAACCTGGCCACCACCCTGCCTGACTGCTGTGTCTGTTTATAGGAGAGTGGCAGATCATGCTACAATAAATAGCCGTGCTGTTTCTGTTTCAAACTGAATAAAGCTGGTTGTGCTAAAGTACTGAGACTCTGCCTCGTGTTTTGGGGTGTAAGACAGGGACTTATAGCGCAACCCCGATCTTTTAGGATTTGCTTCTGTGGTGCCTCACTGCACCGCTGTGAGCCTGCTGTTGCCCTGCCCTGGCAACGGACAAACAATCTTACACAGACGTGGCAATCACGCTTCGGGACGCACTTTAGCGTGTCATTCCCATTGGGTGGGGGGATCCCAAAAGAGTTCAGAAACCTCACAATTTGAAGAAGAAGAAAAGGATGATTCGGCTTCTGATTGATAACTGTGCTGTCCACAACATGCTTCCGCATTTAGATAATATTCGCATTGAATTCCTCCCACCCAATTGCACAGCAGTGCCTCAGCCATTGGATTTAAGCATCATTCGCACCCTGAAAGTGTATTATCGCAAGGAAATGCTGAGAAAAATTCTCGCCAGCATAACTTGTAGACAGGAGGAAATTAAAATTAACGTGAAATAAGCTATTGAAATGTATGCAGACGCCTGGACGCAAGTTAAAGAAAGCACTATAGCTACAAATACAGAATCTCATTACAACAAAATACTTTTTAGGTCCCTGGAAGTTCGTTGTAACGGAATTTTACTTGTATATGATCCTTGTTCTCAAATGTATAATGGTTTATGGGAGGAAAGGGATGTTTTTGGATTGTGGCTATTGCAAAAAATATATTTTTGTCAATGTGGCTCCTGAGTAGGGCAAGGTTGAGTATCATTGATTTATGCCATGCATGGCCAGGCCAGCCCAACCCTTATAACCAACATACTGTAGATTCCTGGGATTGGAGTTCTGCCACCAGTTCTATCTAGAAAGTGTGAAGCATTTACATTTTCTTAATTTTATAAACACAGAAAAATAGTAACATATAACCAAGTATAGGACTGAATTCAGAATCAGTAGCCACTTTTCCTTAAGGGTGTTAACTCATTCAAACAAAAAAGTGGACTTGAAATTTGTAAAGTAATTGCTCAGATTAAGTCTTCTACATGCACCCTTGACCTAATCCCAACACATATTTTTAAAGAAGCATTTACTGCTTAAATAAGCAGCATGTTAGACAAAGCAAACTCTTCAGCAAAATCTGTTTTTTAAATGTTCAAACAACTATGTTTACCCTCTACTTAAAAAAATGTGTTTTCTTTATTTTAGACTATTTTGACCTATTTCTGACCTACATTTTAACAATTAAATTTGATTGTTTAAATAAAAATTGCTTTAGTTAAAGTAGTGAATGAAGACTTAATGTTCACATAAATAATGTGTCTGTACTTATTTTTCAAGATCCAAGAGTTTATTTGGCACTTTTGATTACAAAGATTCTAAAATAGTAGGTTGGCACATTGCCTTAAAACTGGTTTCAGTCATATATAACTAGGAGAAAATACTGTTACATTTAGGCAACTGTCAGAAATATGATATAGCCTATGTTTTGCCACAATGATAAACACTTTGTCTATTACTATGTTCATTATGTAAAATCACCAACATACATACAGTGAACTTCCATAATGGTAAAGATGGAACATTGTACACCTGTACATGTCAACAGAGCTGAATGACACAAATGCTCTAAGCCCCCTTGTTGTTTGTCTGTCTAGCATTACAGAATAGATAAACAGTAATTATATTCATGGGTTAAAAAATAAAACACAAATGTCAAATAAGAAAGCTTGCTCATCTAGCATCATAACCAAATATCTACCTGGGGACAAATAAAATTTCTACTGTATCTATGAGTAAAAGTAGAAGAAAAGAATTTTGGTGTCACCATTGGTACAGGGCTCAGTTTTAGATACTAAATTATCCAGGTTACAAAGACAACATGTTAACATCTAGCAAACACAAAACAAGTTCCATGCTTTTCTGTCACTGCAAGATGTTGAAAAATACAGAATACTTTAAGACACTTTGTAGTGGGGCTACATAATATTTATTTTTTTTTGTCTGTGCTGAGGGCATTTTATTTTCATTGTCCCGTTTGCTATACTATATATGTGTATTGTGTAAATGTTGTCCCCATAAGTTAAAAGGGGAAGGATAACGAAGGGAGACCGCAACCCCAAGACAGAAATTACCTATTGAATCCACCAGTTACATCCGGGACATTCTGTATTTAAACAAGAGGAGCGAAAGGCAAAAGAAGGAGGAGAGGAGAGAGAGAAGAAAAATAATCACTTATGCATCCATATTTCAACTCATTTCCGTTCATCGTACAAGTCCATTACTTGCTTCTTAAGGATCCAGATCATTATCACGACTGCCAGCACCGAGAAATCCCAGGGTTTGGATACTTATCAACCATTGCTGAGGACATTTTTTAATTTACGGTCAGGAGGAAGCAAAATATCACATCAGTCAATATTCAACTATTTACGGACTTTATTAGCTTTTGGACTCATTTATCACTTTCATTTCAATTATTGTTTATCATTCATCTGTGCCTGCGTTTTGTGTTTATTTGTTTATTATTTGGGGGCAAGGGAGGGTTTTTGTAAATATTGTGTATTTGTGTTTTCATATAATTAATAATTATTCACTGGTGTCATTGGGATAGTGGTGGTTTGTGTGCACATACAGTATATATTATTGAATATTCGTCTGTCCTCATGTATATTTATATTTATCACTGTCAATATATCCGTATTTGGTTTTACATATTGTGGTGAGCGGCTGGGGGCGGTACCCAGTAGGGACGTCCGGAAGGACTGGAAGAGGGATTACGACTCCTCCGGACCACGAGGGCGCAGCCGCCCTGAGTGTTATGGGGACCACGGGAATAGAGCATGGAAGCTCAACCCTATAGGGGCCTGCGGTCACAACCAATTTTCCCTCTAATTTTTTATAGGCTATGTGCGCAAAAAATATCATCCGTGCGCATTTTAAAGCAAGACTAAATTTTTGTGTGCTACAGAATGTTTGTTGGAGTTCAGTTATGGGCATTTTTGGGCAGCTCTTTCAGTTTGTCTAAATCAAGTTACAAAAACACGATGTTATTTCAGTTATCAATATCAAACAAGTTTCATTGTTAAATGCTATACCTATTAATAATGTGTAATTATATTTTATAGGTAGCATTTCGAAAATAAGAGTAATTTAGTTTTCAAATTAGTTTTAGTTTTTCTCTGCGATCTTTCATATTTATCCAGTCTGAATAAATTCTGTCAAGATCTATCGTGCCTCCATCTTGAAGGTTACTCTTAATACGCATCAGCATTTCCAAATGTTCTAACTGTAAACGGTTCCTTTGCTTCGTTTTCAGATTGTTCATTAAACTAAAACCACGCTCACAATCTGCACTCGAAGCTAAGAATGTGGCACCAATGTCCATCAATTTTGCTAATTCTGCAAATTGATCATTCTGAAATGCAAATTTCGTCATCTCTGGAAAGCTGTTTATCAGATTGCTTTTGATTTTTTCTGCAACAAGGAATTTAAAGTCATTGTATTGTTGAATAATGACACTTTCCTCCTGAAGAAATTGTTTGTACTTTAAACAAAGAGATCGGATATGTTCAATTCCAAAGTCAAAGTCGCATTGTGCTATTGCTGTACAGTCAAAAGCAGACCATTCCTCAATTTCATTTTCAGGAAATCTTTCACCCAGATGCAAACATAGGATGATGATGAAGGTTAATATGGAATTAGTATCCACTGAAACTTCTTTTCCAGACACCTTGTCAAGAAGACTGTTAACTTTATCACTTCATTTAACCTTCTCACCAAGGTACTGCATTCGAAGTTTGTTCAGTTTACCCTGTGCAAGATGATAAGCTTCCAATGGCGTCAAACCACGTTTTTGAAATGCCATAGTTAAAGAAGCCATTTCTGATAAGACATCATTCAAAATTTCCAATGTTATATGAAATTGTTCACTCTTCAGCTTCTTATAGCAGTACTTTGATATAGGATCATTATCTTTGGATTCTTCAAAATATTTTAATAGGGGATCATAATTTCGAATAATTGCTTGAAGTGCAAAGTGTCTGGATAACCAGCGCACTTCATTCAGAGGTCTGAAAGCAATTGATTCACATTCAGAAGCATCTGTTATTTCCTGAAATTTGTATCTTTTAGTAGAAGACCGACAGAACACGGTGTACACAGTTCTCATTAAAGTTTCTACTTCTTTCATTAATTTCACTTCTTTCCATGAATCAGAAAGTCCCAAATCTTCCCGATGTGCAACACAATGTTTTTGCACTAAATGAGGAACATCTTTTCTCAGCTGTGCTGCAACACCATTTATTTTGCCCAACATAACAGAGGCACCATCGGAAGTGAACATAACCATTTTATTCAGGTCAAGTTTATGTTTCCTATAGAATTCCCTGACTGCTGTTACTATTGATGTAGCATCGCATGCTTCCAACTGTAGCATCCCACCAAATGATGTTCTATACTCCTTTGAATTAACTGGCCGATACTTAGAGTATTAAGTACTTGTTGACAGAAATGTCTGTACTTTCATCAACAGTTAACGTATGATACGTTGCTAATTTAATGTCAGCCATAAGATCCTCTTGCACGATACCATTTAGAATTCCAAGAAATTTGAACGAATAGTTTTTGCTCCTCCAGCTATGTGGTATACTAACATACTTTGCCATGTGCTCATTGATATCTTGAACAGAGAGCAATGAGATATTCATCTTAATGGCCAGCAGAACACTGTCGATAAGAACCTTAATTTCATCAGGACTGGAACGCTTCCGTTCATTACTAATTTGCCCGTTTTCTTTTTTGGTTGGGCTTTCAAGCAACATGTGAACCAGTCCCCCTCTTAAAGTTGGATTTTTACTTCTGAGTTTCCTAATACTGTCGGTATGAGACTTGCTTGATAGATGGCGTTTCAGAAAGTCCAGTTTCCAGACATCATTCCACACTTTTCCCGTAGAGAAATCACCAGTTGCTTTGGCATCTCGACAATAACAGCAAACAACTCCGTCGTCTTCGTCATACGTAAATATTTCACGCAGTTGAACACGCATTATATTTCGAGATTCCGGTGTCTCCGTTTCAACAACTTCTTCAAGCCATTCAGACTTAAAAGCTATTGCAGCTCTCTTGCGTTTTGCACCTTTCATCGCTTGCGGTTTCGACATTTAAAAAATTATATCTAGCTACAAAGTACCAGGCTGAACACCAAGATTCCACAAAATAAACAATACAACGGAAGTCAAAGAATCAAAAGTTAGCGCGTTTCGTACAAAGATGTTATAGGCTGCCGCAGGCAGCAAGATACCGCATAGCGCCGACCGTAGCCTGCTACGCAGGAATCTAGGTCAGTCAACTCTGATTATAGCGCTTCGATAAATGGGATAAATGGGAAATCGGAACAGCTGGCCTTCTGCAAAATTTCACTTTAATGCCAAAAATCATTTTAGGCAAAAATTTAATTTTTGTGCGCGCTATTTTAATTTGTGTGCGCGGGTTCAGAAAGTCGTGTGCGCGCGCACACGCGCACAGCTTAGAGGGAACAGTGGTCACAACCAGGGGGAACCCGAATGCCTGAAGAGCCCTGGACATCAGCACTTCCGCCACATCCGGAGGTGCTGGCGGAAGTTCATCGGGAGGCACCTGGAGCACATCCGGATGAACATAAAAGGGGCCGCCTCCCTCCATTCGATGGGTGGAGTCGGGTGGAAGAGGACAGAGCTCAGTGGAGAGGAGTGAAGGCGGTCAGAAAAAGAGAGGCATTGGAAAGGCCTGCGGTCTCATGTATAAATGGTGCGTACGCACAAAAATGTTGCGTAAGCCTGTTTCCACGTTCAAATCGTGATGTATAAAACCTAAACTTGGCGTAAAGCCACACACATTTCCACGGAGGCTCATACCCTGACATACACAAGTTCTGCGCTTGGTTTTGCAGACTGGCAGCACCCTGCGTCAAAGCAGTGCTACTGTTCCTGTGTGCTTACCCTTTCTTTTTTAAATCCACAACCCTGACGTGGCTTTATAAATACACTGAAATTAACCTATAACAATATAATGGTCTACAGAATGGTCAAACTATTCTAAATACAATAGCTATTTTAGCGTTGTTACTCTCACTGCAACTTCTTCTTCTTTCAGCTGCTCCCATCAGGGGTTGTCACAGTGGATCATCTTTTTCCATATTACTCTCACTGCACCACTCGGAGTATTTATATCACTGTATCTGAGTGGGGAATCACAGATCTACAGCAGCTGACTGGAAAGAGAATTATCGGTATACAGCATCTAGCACACGCTGCCTAAGCCATGCTGTCTATTTGAACTGCTCTCACACGGCAAACGTTTCACAGCCTTTCCTGTAAAGACCTCACGGTTCAGAAACAGTTTTATCCCAGGAGCTATAAACGCACTCAATCAGTCCATCAAGTGCTCCTTGTAGAACTGTTAGTACTTCTAAGTACAATCACCTCACTGTAAACTTGCACTACAGTTATAATATTGCACAACCTGAGCCACTTTATAAAGCGCATATTTACATATGATGACAATATCATTTTTAAGATGAAATGCAGCAAAATATGTTTATTATATTATATAGATATTATATAGATAAAACTTTAACTACGCAGTGCCGCAGCACTAGAAAGGAGCTGGAGCTCCGGTCACGGATTGTTCCTGCTTCGCACTGTATTTTTGCTGTGGCTGGTGCAACACTGGAAGGATAGATGGATAGAATAATTAAACATGTACTACGAGGATATTTCAATGTTCCTTAAAAGTTTTGAAGAATCAGCGTTCTAAGCTTACAGATGGCTTAATGTCTATTACAGAGATGATTATGTGGCAATTGGGTATTTGGAGAAAGAAAATTAAGTACAGGAATTGGGGGTTAGTACGTTTGAAAGAGACAATACTTCTGTAATAAAGTATTTCATCAAAGGTGGCGCATCATCATGAAAATTATATCACATATACATCTCAGTATTTTAATTAGTCAGAGAGCTGTAATATTACGAATGTAATGAATTCTGTGTCCTGTCAGAGGAAGCGAAAGCCTGGAAGAAGCACATAGCGATTCATACACATAGAGCACATTGAAAATCAAATACAAAACAAAGCATTTAACGTGCTACTTTAGTTACGATGGGATATGAGAAACTAGTAAATTAAATGATTTTAAGATGAAGTTTATGATGGTCTACTTTAATGACAAAATAAACTACGTGATTAAAGTGGAAATTTTGAGATTAAAGTTGACATTTCGTGCTTTTTTTCCCCACTGTGTGCCTATTTTTTTTTCTCTGTACCCTAATAAGCTTTCATATGACACTCAGACGCTGGGCTACGACTCGCCTTTTCACGGCGACTTTGATATATGACAACTTTTTTATTTTGGGCACTGTGCAACTTTGTGAACTTGAGCTTTCGAATTTCTCTGACACGTTATGTCACTTGATCAACTTCCTTTTGTTGTTTATACTACTGTTTAAACCAACAAATAATACGTTTTTCCTTGCCTCCACTTGGTATGCTCTGAAATTCTTCTATTTTCCCTTGTGCTTTTGCCATTATATTTTCACAGAAGGCTGAGCTTAAGGGCTATTTATATTGATTTGCATATTCAAAGAGGTGTAATTCTGGGAGGAGTTGGGGCGGGACAGCAGGCTCGTGCACTTGCGTTACTTTTCACGCTGACCGGGACTTATGGAGCGGAAGAACGTGGAAGTTGGCGTTTGCACAGATTTATGCAGCTGGATTTTTTGTTCGCTTAAGCACATTTCCATTTTTGTCCGCACGCCATGTTATAGTGTGAATTCTATGCATGGCGTTATGCTTGAGGCCCCTGGACTTTAGGGTGATTGGTGCAGGGGCATTGGGTTGTGTGTGGACTACTTGTAAATAATAAAAAATAAATAAATGTGTACTTGGGTTTGACAACCTGTAAGGAGTACGGCTTGTTATCGTCTCGAGAGTCTTCAGGCTAGTCCAACGAAATAGTCTTGGTAGTGTAGTGGCTGGTCTGGGTAAGAGGTTGGCCGTTACAATTTAACAGGATTGCCAAAGACAGGCATAATTTGGATATATACTGTATCAATGCTTTTCACTCTGGATTAAACATCTGCAGAGATCCATCTTGTAACAGTATTTCCTGGCTGGTGTGTCCATGTTGCGGGGGTGGACACTGTGGGAGCAGTGACTATGTGCAGACAGGGACCCAGTTCTGAGGGATATAATGGATCCATAGCCTGGGGTTACAGGTGAAGACGTTGAGCAGCTGTTCTGTTAGATTGGCGGAAGACCCTTCACAGGTCAACGGTGATCCAGTATTCAAGGATAGAAGTTGCATATCAAAAAAGGCTGTTCCTACTGCGCTGGAGAAAGGAATTGGGCACTCTACATCAGTATTTTGTCCAAGAATACAGCTATGGACAGGATAAGAATCAAATGAGGACGAATAATGATGTAAAGGGAAACTTGGAGCAACCAGCCTGAATATCCTTGCTTGGTAGTGGATCGTTTCAATTGGGAGTGACTGCAGTTTTTCGGATTGCAACATGGAATGTAAGGACTTTATACCTAGCAAGTAAATCTGCAAATCTGGTGGCTGAAATAAAATGATTGAACATTAAAATATTGGATTAATTGAACTCAGATGGATGCAATCTGGAGAAGTGAAATTACAAGATGCAACCTTCATCAACTCAGGAACGGAAAAAGAACATGCACTTGGGGTGGGCGTGGTAACAGCTGGAAGAACATTTGGGAGCCTGAAGGGGTACTTAGCACTTCCAATAGACTGTTGGTGATGAATCTGAAAGGATGTCTGCCTGGTATTACTGTTGTACAGGTTTGTATACCAACGAGTAGTAGCAGTGAGGATGATCTAGAGAACCTCTAGAATGAGATCACACAGTGTAAAAATCAAGAGATGGTGTTTATTATGGGTTCCTGAACTCAAAATTTGGACGGGGATAGTCAGATGGCAGCAGTGTAGTTGGGTTGTATGGCCTTGGTGATCATAATAATAGAGGAGAAGCATTGGTTCAGTGGTGTGAGGAGAATAATCTTGTTATTGGTTCAGTGGTGTGAGCAGAATAATCTTGTTATTACTAACAAGTTCTCTGAACATCATCCTGGAAGACTGTGGACATGGAGAAGCCTAGATAATAGCACAAAAAAAAAACAGATCAATTTCATCACAGTTAATAAAAGATTTCACAACACTGTAACCCAAGGAAAATGATATCCTAGAGCAGACTGTGATAGTGATCATTTGCTGGTAGCTGCAGTTGTGCGACTTAAGTTGGAAAAAGTTTGTCGAGTAAAGCTGTATTTTTCTCAGCTTAGGAAAGAAAGTATGAAAAGGACTTACCAAGAAGAAGTAAACTGCAGGTCAAGGAAAGAAGAGGAGGAAAAAAGTATAAAAGATGAATATGAAGAAGCTCAAAAGCAATTTGAAAGATTTAGCACAGCAGTAACTACAGTTGCTGAGTCTGCATTACCAATGCCTCCTAAAGTGAAAAAGAAAGACTGGATGACCGAAGAAATATTGGCTATGATGGAACAACGCAGAAAGATGAGTAGAGAGTCAATACAATATAAGGAGGTAAAAAAGGATGATATGTATACAGTGTTCGAAAGCAAAACATAACTTTTACATGAAGCAAGCTGAAGAACTGGAGCTTCTTGAAAAAAACATTCCACAGCATATCCATGACAAGGTATGACAGATAACTGGTCAACAGAAACAAGCAACAGTGGGATGTATACAAACAAAAGATGGGTCATGCATCATGGAACAAGAAGAGATGTTGCAACGATGGAAAGAGTATCTGGTAGTTGAGTCATGGCAACTGGACTTCTTTCTTGTTAGGTAGATACGTTTCACTGCTCATCCAAGCAGCTTCTACCAGCTAGACCAGATGGAATATTTGCTGAAATGTTGACAGCACTTGCTAAGTTTGGCATTAACACTAGAATCCCTGAAGCCTATGAAAAAACTTGTAATGCTGGGCCACCTTAAATTCCCACACAACTCCTCATCAGTGTCTTTTGTTTTGCAAATGTGTCGATCAGCACCAGAAGCAGGCAGCCTGCTGTCCCATCCCCCATCGACGCAGCTTTAGTCATACACAAAGTTCTCCTAGCTCAAGTCTGTTTATCTGGGTGTGAGGCGCCTTGAATTGTATAGGGTAAATAATATATTCTATTCAGTACGTGAGCAATTCACCCAAAAAGAAGAAGTCTGTCTGCATTCTTAGTACCATTGCTTTGCTTGTGTACTGAAGTGACTTTATCTGCAGGTGGAAGATCCTGTCACACCTTACATAACTGTTATGATTCTGCCTTTGTCAAGAAACAGCTCCATAAGCTTAATGACCTTAGTCTCGGAAAGTCTTTCTCCCATGGGACGACTGCGATCTTTTCCTGAATAAGGAATGGCATTGCATATGTACTTTGTCAGCATGACCGTGTCGTTCAAACACAGGAAGCACTGCAGTCTTCTTGTGCTTACGCTGTAGGAAGATAAATAAATAAATCAAGGTAAACAGGTAAATAACATTTGATCTGACCTTTATATAAGTAACATATACATGTTTTTTATAATAAGATCATCACAAAACATAATAACAAAGAGGACTTTGCACGATATCTTAACAAGCTCTGTAGGCCCTCCTGTTTCACTGAAGGACATGCATGTGGCATGACACCCAGCCTATTGTTGCATCCAAACGGTGCCATCTTTCGCATTTATGCCTGGTGCAATTGCATTGTTCTTATGAGTGAGTGGACATTTCTTGTGGGAAGGGCTTCTGTTCTCTTTCTCCAATGTAGAACCCTCATCCTCATCTGAGTTCACCTCTGTTATAGCACGTCTTTATTTGAAAACTAACAGTGTCAGATCAGGGGGAGCGTGAACGTGACAGAGAATAAACGTGTGTGTCATACCCTATCCCAATTTCTTTTACTTTGATTAGATTCTAGAAAAAAAGGTGCACTTGTTTTGTTATATTTGTGTCTTTTGTGAAAGTGTTTATTTGATATTTGGACTTCAGTCTTCACACATTATACACTTCACATAAACATTTTGTCATTAGCAGTACAACATGAAAAAAGTTTCTGTTTTAGTTACGTGTTCCACATTTCTTGCCTCTCATTTCCTGTCATCCAACATTTATCCAGATCGTTGTAGAAACGGAACACACATGAAATGTATGCATTCCAAATAATGATGTTTATGATATATTATTTACCCTATACAATGCTAGGCACCTCACTCCCAGATAAACAGACTTGAGCTGGGAGAAACATACAGCAGTACAAATTTACTTGGGAGACAATCAATTGTGGAAAGGTTAAAATAGGAGGTTTATGGCACAGAATATACAAAGAACTCCAATCACTGAAAGGGTGTGAATACACATTTTTGGGAGAAGGATTTTTATGTGGACAATCTATGGCAGCCTTGGAAGCTGACGGGGGAAGCTAAAGATTTCTTACATTGGGCAATCACAGACATTACTAATCTGAGTAAAGTACAGGAAGAGTTGCCATATATAGATTGGGAAATGGTGATTGGCAGAAATTGGACAGTGAACACTGGAAAAACTGTCAGAATCAGGCAGGCACCACTTTGTTGTAATTCCTTTCAAAGGGCATTTAGAGCCCTACTTACCAGAGGGAGTGAGCCATGGCTTTGAGAGATGAAAAGGAGTTACAGGACAGGTGTTGTCAGATCCTGGAGTGGAACTTAGTGTAATTTTGAGGAGAGTGAACAGGTATCCCCAGAATGGCACAGACAGACATGGTACCAGGGGTTATAGTAAGACAAATCCTTAGTAAAATAGTGCCAGATTTAAACAAAAGTCCAAACTTGAGACTTGTAGTTGGGTGTCCAAGACTGTGCGGAGTAGTGATGACAGAGAAAGAAGTGCCTATGGAAATACTGGGGCAGAAACCTCCCTTACACAAGGAGCTTATTTAGAAACTGTCACAAAAATGGCATAAGAGGACAAAGGGTCTCGATGGTCACTGGCCTGTACACCACACTATGCAAGGACATGATAGAGTACATAAGAAATTATAAACTGAAAGAAGGGAAGGGAAAAGAAGAGAAATGCATAAATGGAAATAATACACAAAGAATATGGAATTACCAACTGAGAGTTCAGAGTAAAATGTGAAAAACTTTGGATGATTTAAAAGCTCAACTGATCACTAAAATAGGTGACAAAAACTGGACTGAAAATAACTTGCGCAGATTAATACCAGAAAATGCACAGGCATATAGGCAAAAGCTCAGTACACTAGAGAAAGAGAAACAAAGTTAAAAAAAAAAAATCTGTCACTGAGGACCAAGATACGATTAAGCATAATCTAATATGTTTAAAAGAGATGTCAGCAGCTATGATTAATGAAAAGTTGCATTTAGAAAAAGAGAATGAAAGACTACAGAAAGAACTTAAAACAATAAGAACTGCGTTATCCTCTGCGGAGTCCAAAACGAGCCAAGCCCTAACACAATTAACCAAAACAACACAAAAGGGGTGGTCGCTCTCAACCCTCAGATTACACAGGGTGCATCCCTGTAAAAGAGGATAAAAATGAACTGTATAAAATGACTCAGGAGTGGGGAAGAAGTGAGACCATGACAATGGTCTAGTTTCTGTGCAGAAAACTATCTTAACGTGATACTGAGGAAAAGTAAATAAATACAATTAAAAGGGAACATGTACTCTATTTGGCACACACTGATGTCTGTGGGTGTATGCATTACGTGCTCTGTGCTGAACTTATTCAGTGTGTGTATGCATCCCTTCCACATGCAGCTGAGGCCCTCTGGGACTGTAAACTGTTCGTAGGCTGAGTAGACGGATGAGCGGCGTTCTGAAGACTTACAGGCTATGAGCAAATGGTGCTTGAATAAATGGAAAGATCTATAAGCAGTAAAGGTAACCCTACAGTATATGCAGATTGGATCTAATGCAGAAAAATATGACTGTAGCAGTTCTTGCAAAGCCAGTATGTACAGGAGTAGTACATACAGAAAGCAACTGTCAAAGGAGGTGTTAGATTGATTGATGACTTTAAGCCCCGCCCCCCAAATATGAAAATATGAAAATATGATATATGAAAATATAAAAATATAAAAAATATGAAAATAGGAGTTATGAAAATATAAAAATATAGTTTATGTAAATATAAAAATATGAAAATTTATGAAACTATAAAAATATGAACTATACCCCGCCCCTGGGGGGTTGGACCACCGTCATAATTGATCATCTCTAAACCACACCTTTAGGGTGGGTCTTTCGTAAATCGGACACCTATCACGCCCCATTAACAATACTCACGCCCCCGAGGTACACCTTTATCTCTCAATCCGCCTATAGGGTTAGGGGTGAGGCGTGTCTCTCACCCCAGACTGTGGGAGGAGACGAAAGAGTTCTTGTATAAAATTCTAGTCATTTAGTGAAAACGCCACGACACACAAAAGCAAACAGAATGGACGGTCTTGTGAACGCTCCTAAGAAAGCAAACAGGGTGTCCAGAAGAACGTTACGGGATTTACGGGAACCACGCTTCAGCTCAGTCTGGTACGACTCTAACTGTGCTTTGTGCCGGGTAGAAGTGAAAAGAAATGCTGAGGAACAGCTCACGATTGCTGTTTCCAAGAAGGAGCCTATCCTTCCCGAATATAACGAGGCCGGTCACGAAGAGAAGGAAGATAAAGAAAATGTGATAAAGGAGCGAGTGAGTGAAATTAATTTTTCTATAAAAGACTGGACTTTTTTTAAAGCTCTTATGCCAAATATTGATGAAGCTATTTACCAAGGGAAACTGTCTGACCAGATGAAAAGAATTAAAAGAAAATTGGAGGAGGAGTTTAGCATGTTGAATAATTCATGCTCGGAGGAGGAGGAAGAAAACTGGGAGGCAACCACCCCCTAAGTGAGTGGGGATAAATACAGAGGTCTTTTCCACAGTCTACATTAACCTAAAAACCTATCGAGATGTCTTCAACTACTTACCCTACCGAAGCTGGTGCTAGCTGGTCCGGTCGTCTCCCTGTTCTCTCAGCCTCTGAGGTTGCAGAAGTCCTCGACATTTTGATGCGCTCCGAAGAACCAAGCTCCGGAGGCATGGAACATATGTCCGCCGCTGACTACCTGTTTTCGCCGGCTAACCTTCAAGCCAACACCGCCTACTCTACTCCCAACGAGATGATCGACACTAACCTACAGCCCCGCTACTCGGCTGCAGACCAGATGCTGACAGACAACGATGTGTTTTGGTCGGGTGACAACCAACACCCCGCCGTCTACGTTCCTGATCAGACCTGTTGGTCTATGGAACAGACGGCGCTCCGCGACGGCCTGTTTTGGCCCGACGACATCGTACCTAACTCCGGGTACTCTGCTCCTAACAACTCTCCTTCAGACCCACTGTCTTGGCCGGATCTTCTGATGCCCTCAAACGACCAGATCTATTTGCCCGAACCTCAGTTACCCGCCCCTGATGATATGTATTGGCTGGACAGTCTCCTGGAGAACCGTACAGTACCTGGCCTTTTTGTCCCTGCTGAGGATGCTCGGGGGAGCCTAACGGGCGCTGAGGAGATAGCCATGCAGCAAGAAGAGGCCATGGACGACCTGGTAGATGCTCTGTCCGCATGGAAGCCATCGTCCCGGGATGCTGATTATGAGAGTATGGACCTTGAGCAAACTGACGGGCCCCTGGGTCAAACACTTCGAAAGACTCTGAAACTGGTCAAGAGTTTGATTGCGGCTCTGCTGGACATAATAGTCGATCGGGACCTAAAAAGCACCTGTCATGGCTGTTTCATAGATCACCCCAGCCAGATGCAGCATACGTGTCTGTTTGAGCCTGACTTCGTTTATCGGGTTGGCCGCTTTCAAGAGGTTCTGACTGTTTTCCGCAAACCTTGGCTCAGGAGCCTGGTCATAAAGACTCTGGGTTGCTTCAACATCTTTCCGCCTTTTCACAAGGTTCATTCATTTGTTCAAAATGCCGTCGATGAACTGGAAAAAGAACATTCTATTAGCGAAGCCATTGTACAAGCCTTTCACAACATGGACGATCCCTCTTACTCGAAAATACGTGAAATAGCCGATGCCTTTTCTAAAAGACATTTTTCTGAACCGAACACGACCGATGCACCTTTGGGGTTTTACGGGGAGTACGACTTAGAAAAATCAGACGAGGTGTCTGCACTCAATGTTCCTGTGATATGAAATGTTTTAATCATGTTTTTTAATACTGCCGTTTTGAAATTTTAATAATGTTTTTAATCAAGCTGTTTTGAAATTTAAACAATGTTGTTTTGAAAATTAACAATAAAGACTCATTTGATTTTTAAACCATTGACATTTTTCTTTCACCGTCGGCGATGGAGGGTTACTTGAAAAAAGTTTATTATAACCCGGCAAATCCTGGTAGCTTTTGGGGAAAAGACTCTTTGAAAAGAGCTCTTGAGGTTTCGGGTCAGAAAAGTAATGACCAACAGATGTCGGATTGGTTTGCCGGTCAATATGCTTATACAATTCACAAACCCGCTAGAAGGCATTTTAGGAGAAATAAGGTTTATGTATCCGATATAGACGGAGGATTTAGCGGACATGACAAATGTGTCCGAGCATAATCTGGGTTATAAATATTTGTTAACCTGTATCGACGTACTTTCTAAGTACGCGTGGGTACGGCCCCTGAAGAACAAAACGGGTAAGGAAGTGACAAGAGCCTTCCAAGACATTCTGAGCGCCGGTCGAACTCCAAAGAAGCTCCAGACCGATAAGGGCAAAGAGTTTTTCAACCGAGATTTTCAAAAGCTGTTAAAGAAGATCGGAATAAAACATTTCACCACAGGAAACGAATTAAAGGCCTCTGTGGTGGAGAGATTTAAGCGCACACTAAAATCTAAAATGTGGAAATATTTCAGCGCTTATAACACGAGAGCCTACATCGATAAATTGCCGGATCTAGTATACTCTTACAACAAAAGTTATCATCGAAGCATAAAAATGGCTCCTTCCGATGTTAACACGTTAAATTCCTGGAAAGTTTTCAAAAACTTATATGCCGTAGCCAGCCCCCTGGGTCCGCTGTTGTTTAAGTTCAAAGTAGGAGACACAGTTAGGGTGTCTAAAACCAGACATCATTTTGAGAAAGGTTATGAACAAACATTTTCAGATGAAATCTTTACCGTATCTGAACTTGTACCTAGGGAACCGGCGGTGTACAAACTGAAAGACTACGATGGTGAAGAGATTGTAGGATCCTTTTACGACCCTGAATTACAGAAAATTAAAGTCGGATCCACAGATGTTTACAGGATTGAAAAAATATTGGCTAGGAAAGTTAAGAATAAAAAATGACTCATTTTAGTCAAATGGCTCGGCTGGCCAGAAAAATTTAACAGCTGGATACCGGAGAGCCAAGCCCAAGATGTTCAATAAAATCCAGAACGCTCCTAATCGACTCTTCATTCTCTAGCGGTTTACGATGGAGCACAAAAGTTTTTTTGTGACTCTACCGAGCAACGCTTCCTCAGACATTTTCCCTAACAACACAATTTCCAATTTCACGACCAAGCTTGCTAAACCCATAGAATTAGAAGGTTCTTGGGAAGTCGGTCTAGCCGAAATTAAGTACCCACATACGTGGAATACCATAGACAAACCGGATAACGAATTCTACGTTTCAGCTCCATGGGTAAAAAAACATTACTACATTCCATGCGGATATTACGAAGGTATTCACAACCTACTGTCTTTTATGAATTCGACAACCTTAAGCCTGCCCACTTTGACAGATGTTGCAGCTGGATTTGTTCCTTCCGAGAGCTCTGCGAAATTCAGTTATAATGCTGTGGAAAGAAGAGTCTACGTGGTACCGGATGAAAAGGATGAAACTATACACTTGAAAGGACAGCTGGGTCGAATATTAGGAGCGCATCCTGATCAGACTCGGGGTTTAACTTATAAGGCTCCTTTCCCCACCGACATCAGGGCTGGCTTTTACACTTTGTACGTGTACGGGGAAATGGTATCTCATCAGAGAGTCAGAGACAGCTACGTACCCCTTTTGAGGTGTGTTCATATAGACTGAGGATCAGGCGAATAAAATTACAACCATCACATATGACAAACCGCATTATGCCCCAGCCAGCAAGAATCATTTTGACACAGTGACTATTGAAATAAAGACGGACCAGAACAAAAACGTGCCATTTCAGTTTGGTAAGGTGATAGTGAAGTTGCATTTCAGACCCGTCAGGCATTGTATGCACGACTGAAACAATGAGGTCTTACCAGGACCCGACACCTTACATCCAATATTATCAGACCCAAGCGAGTAACGGCTTACCGGGATTCTCTGGATCCCCTGTAATGTATGGTGGGGGGATTGGAGGTATATTTTGAGGATTGTTTAGAAGAGCTTTACCTCTCCTGAAAAAAGGCTTTGACATCGCAAAACCACATATCAAATCCGCGGCTAACAATATTGTAAAAGATGTGATCACGGGGGCTATATCCAGTGCTGCGGGTGGAGTCCTAGAAAAGCAGGAGGGAGCGGGCTTGATGGTCATGAGAAAGACAAAACGCAAGAGACCACTGGGGTCGCGTCAGGCCCCGCCAGCTAAAAAGGCCGGGCGCACTATTTTTACAGCATTATCTAAACGTCGTCAGAAGAGGAACAAGACTAAAGCAAGCAAAAAGAAGAAGAGAGACATTTTTTAAGAGAAGATGGCTTTCGTACACAGAATGTCCGAAGAGTGTGTCAAATCTGAACTGGATCTGTTTACGGTGCCTTTCACTCAAACGAGTGTAGATAAAAGTATATACAGTGGAACCTCGGTTTACGACCATAATTCGTTCCACAACTCTGGTCATAAACCGAGTTGGTCGTGAACCGAAGCAATTTCTTCCATAGGATTGTATGTAAATACAATTAATCCGTTCCAGACCGTAGAAACTGTATGTAAATATATACATTTTTTCAGTTTTTAAGCACAAATATAGTTAATTATACCATAGAATGCACAGCGTAATGGTAAACTAAATGTAAAAACATTGAATAACACTGAGAAAACCTTTAACAACAGAGAAAACTAACACTGCAATAGTTCGCGCTATAGTGCTAGGAACCGCTCTCGCTAAAAACACTTTTTTTAATGAGTTTTAAGCACAGGGGAAAAAAGGAACATTTGAAAAATCCGTAATTTAATAAACCACCAAGAAAAGTAACACTGCAACAATGCAGGCTACGAACCGATCACCGGAAACATAACTGAAAACAAAAACAAACCTTCTCTAACTTATGCGTCCCTCAATCGCTCTGTGTGTGTGTGCGTGCGTCTCTCTTTTGCGAGCCTGGAGCGCTCCTGTGTGTGTGCGCATCTCTCTCCTACCCCCCCCCCCCCAGCCTGTGTGTGTGTGTGTGCGTGCGTCTCTCTTTTGCGAGCCTGGAGCACCTGTGTGTGTCTCTCTAGCCCGCGCCTCTCTCTCTCCCCCGCCTGTGTGTGCGTGCGTCTCTCTTTTGCGAGCCTGGAGCGCCTGTGTGTATTGTCACGCTTGGGTCACAGATTTGCACAGAGACACAGGAGGTTGTAGAAAAAAAGGAACTTTATTCAAAGCACTGCAAACAAACATTTGTCTCTTTTCAACAGTTTAAACGTGCTCCATGACAAGTCAGAGATGACAGCTCCGCCAGGAGCACAGATTGTCTGAGAGAGAAAGAAGGAGAAGCAAGCAACCAATTTAACAAACTGAAAGAAGCCCGTGCAGGCTTTTTAAGAAGGCGGAGCACCGCACGAGAGGCATATTACGCGACAGAGCCGGCAAGAAGGGAAAGGAGGAATGTGAAGGTAGTCTGTCCATGTTTCTTAGGGGTTTTCCCAGGGGCGTCTGTATTCTCTGGGGGTGCGATCAGCTTTGCAGCTCACAGTGTGTCTGTCTAGAGCGCTCCTGTGTGTGTGCGCACACGCCTCTCTCGCGCGTGTTCCTGTGTGTGTGTGTCTACAGCCCTCTGTCTCTTGTGCTGCCTCTCTGTGTGTGTGTGTGTGTGTGTGTGTGTGTGTGTGTGTGTGTGTGTGCGCGTGCGCGTGCTCTCTCTCGCTCGCTGCACAGGAAATGCACAGGGAGAGAATGAACATCAACAAACCGAAAGGGAACCTGGCTTGTTCGTAAACCGAGTGTTTGGTCGTGAACCGAGGCAAAAGTTTGGCGAACTTTTTGGTCGTAAACCGAGTTGTACGTATACCGAGACGTTCGTAAACCGAGGTTCCACTGTACGTTGAAGTCCCACCACTCTCAGCCCTCTCTGAAGTAGCTCCGCTAGAATTTCTCATAGCCGGAAATGGGGAAGATTACCTGGACTTGAATAACACTCTTCTACACCTAAGGGGAAAGATAGTGAACGCTGACGGGACTAACATACCTGCCGGGGCAAAGGTCGGATTTGTCAACTACCCTATAGCCAGTTTGTTTTCTCAAGTTGATGTCACCCTGGGGGACCGCCTAATATCGCAGAGTTCAAATTGTTATCCTTACCGAGCGGTCTTAGAAGGTCTGCTAAATTACAGCCAAGAGACTCTTCATTCTCAGTTTGCTACAGGACTTTTTTACAAAGATACACTTAACAAATTGGAAGAGACAGACCCCGCCGGAGAAAACATCGGTTTTAATAACAGAAGCGCCTATACAGCCGGTAGCAGGACTGTCAAACTTCTGGGGCACAAACATACAGATCTCTTTTTCCAGGAAAAACTACTATTGAACGGCCTAGACGTGAAGATTAAAATGGTTCGGAACAAAGATGAATTCTGCTTAATGTCCGGTGATGCCGAACGTTACAGAGTAATCATAACATCAGCCTCCCTGTTTGTAAAAAAAGTAAAAGTTTCACCGGCCGTGAAATTAGGACACGCTCATGCCCTTACATCAGCCAATGCTAAATACCCTGTGGAAAGGGTGAATATGAAAGTATTCAGTATGCCCGCGGGAATCCGAGTATGCAATCAAGAAAACCTGTTTCTGGGTCAACTACCAAAGTATGTGGTGATTGGCATGGTGGATAATGAGGTCTTTTCGGGGTCTTATACACGGAACCTGGCTCTGTACATGGACGGTGAACAGATTCCCGCCAAACCTTTTCAACCAGACTTTGTAAGCGGCAAAAGTGCCAGAGAATATTATAACCTGGTATTGGCCACTGGTAAGCATTTGAAGGATCAAGCTCTGTCTATCAGCCGTTCAGAGTTCTCGCAAGGATATACTCTTTTCGCTTTTGATCTAACCCCCGATCAAGAATGCGGTGATCATTTTTCATTAGTTAAAACTGGGAACATGAGATTTGAATTACGCTTCCGCGTCCCTCTCCCTCGGACCGTCAATCTAATAGTATATGCAGTCTTTGACAACATCATCGAAATCAACCAGAGACGTAATGTTCTGTATGACTACTAATAAGCCCCATGAATACAAAACAATTAACACAACTACTGTCCCAAGACCCCTACACCGAAAGATATTTCCGCGGTGTGCTGGCGTGTGATCAACTACCGGAAAAAAATAACGGCTTGCCGGCCATGTTTGTAGTGAATACTCACCGTCAAACCCAACCCGGAGAACACTGGCCGGGGGTTTACCTCACAGAAGACGGAAATGGGGAGTTTTTTGATTCCTATGGAAATCCTCCGGACTTTATCTACTTCCCGAATGACATTTACCGTTTCTTAAGCAAAAACTGTAAACAAATCATTTACAATTACCGACAGCTTCAAAGTTGGTTCTCGGACAAATGCAGTCAACACTGCCTCTTCTATCTGCATCAGAGAGGAAAAGGTCTCCCGTACACCTCTGTAATAAAAAAGTATTCGGAGGACGTGAACAGTAATGACTCTATGGTCTCTAAATTTGTTCTTTCCTGGCTTCCTTCACAGGGACTCTGTTTTTATCAGTACCCTTGCGTGCAAAGATCAGAGACCTGTAAATATTTCATTAGACGGTTAAAGGATGACGACACTCTGTAATGAGATAAAATTGTATTTAATAAACAAATCATTTTACAAATTAATAAGCAATCCATTCCAGTCTTTTTTTTCTCGGTTTCAGTCGGTAGGGGCTAACTTCTGTTTGATAAGCAGGGAGGGGGGCAGCGGGTGGCTTAAAACTTTCAAGGAGTTCTCTCGTTTCATCATTAGGTACGACAGAAAATGGTACGACAGTCATACCGGTTAAAGGATGGGTACTGTTAAAATCATAACATTCCGGACAGCCGTGATAAAAACAACCGGCAAATTCAAAGGCAGTCAGAATACCTTTAACTACGGCATAGCCGTCAAGATAAAAGGAACCCTTCTTTACTTCCCCAAGGTTTAGAGCGTGTCGAATGTTCAATTTTTCTGTTTCACAGAGATACAATAACCATTGAATAGAGGCGTTCGAATAGTTTTTCTGACTACTACTGTAATGGTCAGAAGGAATTATGCCGACAGACTTTGGAGGCATACAGTTTTGCCTGTACATGGCCATACATAGAGATGCCAGGGTCATGCATTGAAACGGGATAATATTGCCAATTTTGATGACCTCGTCTCTGAATTTAATGCACGCTGTTCTAAGAATTTCGACGTCATTTTTACAATAAAAAGCCATCTCCTCTTTAAAATTAAAAACACCATGCTTGACACTGTCGTACCAGGTAAAAAATTTTTCTTTTTCTTTGGTCATCATGCTCTGAACACCGTAGCATTCAGGTTCAGGGTAGGGGCCGATATAATTCTGATTTTCAGCCAGATTGAAGAAATGGGGGAAATAACCTTTTGTGGCTTCAAACCCCATGGCTTTAGGCATGGCACTCAATTTCATTGTTAAAAAATTCAAAGAATCTATAAAACGTAATTGATAACCATCATCTGTGAAACACATCAGCTTATTTCCTTGAGTAGTAACACTAGGGTTCACACCATTTTCAAGCAAATACTTCATTAAAAAGTACCCATCATAACCTTTTGAATTGTGAGCTATGAAGGTATACCCTTGATACTTGGGGCGACGGTATCTGGAAAAGAACTGGTGTACACAATCTTCACCCGCCCAGAACCAGAATTTACCCCGCAAGGACTTACAGTATATGTAATTAGGAATGTGCACACCCGTTTCTTGCCGACTTTCAAAATCATAAAATACGTATTTCTCACAACGATCCTCAGACTTCAAGGTTTCTATAAAGCACTGATGGTTTTCTGCATCATTTTCAATTTTTGCTTTACAAACACGGCATTCCTTGGGCCGACATTTATGGGGTTTTGAGGCGGCATTCACTGTGTAAGTTTTGTAACACAGGGGACACATTTTTGCCGTGTCACAGGCCGCTTCCATATCGTTGGTCTTATCGTTAAATTTAGGAATCGTATGCTGAATAAAACAAAATTGGGACCGGCAGTAACAGTTGCAATCACCACACTTGACAAGCTCTTCAGGGATCGGACGGCAATCAGGGGAGAAACAGACGTTGCAGTGACCTTCACAACGATGACTAAGGATGGAGTGGTAGCTTGTGTAACAGTAGTCGCACAAGTATTTCACTCCCAGAAACCCCTTTAAATTCAAAATACCGTAGTAATGGTTATCGTGTAAAAACATAAAATAGGTTTTGGGGTTTCTACCTCGGGAGCTTTCAAATTTTAAAAATTTCTCATTTCTTAGACACCTGTACCAGACAACAATTTTAATACCCAGTAAGTTTTCAAATTTATGAACGTCCGCAAAGGACACTTTTTCATTCTCAGATAATCCAGCCCTGCTCTGAAGGTTATACGCTTCACACATGCATAACTGTGGGTTTTGCATGTACCGGTCCTCCATTAGGCTAAGCAGACAAAAGGCAAAACAGAGCTGATTCCCGTAATTATAAGAAATAATTAAATGCCTCATTTTCTTTCTAACTATTTCATGATTGAGTAGAGATGAGACCTTGCGAGAGCCACGAGCGCCCCCGCTAGGTGCCCGAACAATCTGGGTGACTAGCATCAGAGACTCATCCGCTAGCACACTCGCATGACTCTGAAGAAGATTCTCTATCTGATGAAGAAAATCGTCTACATTAATATTAGAGCCAGTCAGCTGTATAAAAACGCTGATACGTAATGAATCAGCACGCAATTATAGCTGTACAACATCTTGCGGATTTAAAGTACCTGAAAAACTATCCAGAATTCTTTGCAGCGTCTCATGAATACTGTTAAACACCTCCTCATAAGACTCTAGTTCATAGGCATCGGCGAAATTTAAGGGGTGTCTTATTTCAGTGTGATTAAAGGCAGGTCTATCGATCTGCTGAAAACCACCCTGACCGTCGTTACCAGGGACAACAGAGGGCCCGGCCATGCCTAAAGTAGACGAGGGTGAAGGTTTAGATACCACAGAACCACCGGACATAACTGGCGTGACTGAAGGGGTAACCACAAATGGCGGGGCAATAGGGGCTGAGGAAACAGAGGGCAAGACTGGAGCAGAGGATGCAGAAGGGATAGCTGAAATAAAAGAGACAGAGGGCAAGACTGGAGCAGGGGGCAAGACTGGAGCAGAGGGCAAGACTGTAGCAGAGGGGGCAGAAGGGATAGCTGAAGGGGTCGAAACAGAGGGCAAGACTGGAGCAGAGGTATTAGCAACTGGTGCTGAAGCCGAGAGGGCGGAAGGGATAGCTGAAGGGGTCGAAACAGGGGGCAAGACTGGAGCAGAGGATGCAGAAGGGATAGCTGAAATAAAAGAGACAGGGGGCAAGACTGGAGCAGGGGGCAAGACTGGAGCAGAGGGGGCAGAAGGGATAGCTGAAATAAAAGAGACAGAGGGCAAGACTGGAGCAGAGGTGTTAGCAACTGGTGCTGAAGCAGAGGGGGCAGCATTTACAGAACCCAAAGTGTTTGTTAAACCATGACCCGTTTGAGCATTCACATTTTCATTCAAAGACCGCTGAACCCTTTCTAACAAGTTATTTAATGTTTGCATTTCATCGGGGGTGGCTACTGGACGTAGGGCTTCTAAAAGGCTGTCAAGCTGGTCAAAGTCGATGGGAGTGGTAACAGGTGAAGGAACTCTCATGGTCGCTATTATATTATTCATTTGGAACATGTTTTGATTTTGCCAATTAATATATTCCAATTCATTAAAATATCGGGGTGGTGGAGTAGGCATTTTTGGGGGCCAAATAGAATAACTAACTTCATTCACCATGTCATGCAATAACCCACCATTTTGAGAACCGCTCCCAGCGTCCAAGTCCTCACTTGCACGCCTTTTGTCAGACATTATTTGGGGAACAAGTTTTCTAAAATTGCATACAATAAAATAACCTTTTCACGTATATCTGGAGACAGGGATTAAGAGTTTTGAAAAATCAACAGCACTCGTTCGATTTCAGCCTTCAACTCAGCAGCCTTAGCAGCGGGATGAAATCTTTCATGTTCACCGATTATTTGGGTGAGAAGTCCGTGTGATCCCCCGAGTATCTGAGTAAGTAAGCCTTGAGAGGCAGGTTCTGAAAAAAACAAGCAGGACTAAGTTTTCTTTAAAAATAAACATTTGCCATGCACTCGCACAAATAGTTCAACTTACCGGGCTGCGTGAACGAGATGTTCAATAGTAGACTGTCCGAGGGCCTTTGCACCGATTCTAGAGGCTGACTGGAAAAATTACCACTCTGAGGCAGGAATTTTATTCTCAAAAAGACAATCTGTGGAAGCTATTAAATCCTCCAATTGCGAACTAGTTAGATTTAAAGAATCAAACAGTTCAGCCTCCGATTCTAGAATATAAAAGACTAGGTTTGTACGTACTTAAAGACAATTACATTAAAAAGTAATCAGCCAGAACGTTCTTATAAGTTTGTGCATTTTCATTAAAAATAATTAGCATGAAACGTACATACTTAAAGACATTAAATCGGTGCTGTCTTACAAGCAGCATTTCGATTTATAAAAGGGTAGTCTGTATAACTACTAAAAAACATTAAAAGGGTAGTCTGTATGACTACCATTAAAAAGTAGTAAGTTTGTAAATACTTTAAGACATTAAAACTATTAAATCGGCGGTCTTATAAGCTACATTTCGATTTAAAAGTACGGCCGAAAGAAGATCTGGCTCACTTTTTGAACAGCCAACTGGACAGAAATAAGAAAAATACCACATTTATAAACTGTGCGTTACGACTAGGTACAGCTTTTTTTATTTAAAAAGCAGAAAACCCCCAACTCATAGCCGGAACTATCTGATTTATAAAAGAATATCATTTCAACAGTTTGAAGAGACGGTCGATAATCTACACTTAACCTCAATCACAAAAGTATTTTTTGCCATGCCAGCCATTGCGGAAGAAAAAAGCGAAAAACGCCTACCTTTTAAAAAAGCTCGCAGAAAAACTTGGTTTGCTGGAACAGTTATTGTGTTAATAGACGCAAAGCGGGACACTTTATGCCGGCATCGGGCTCTGTACCGCCTTGGGAGGGCGGAGCGAAACACTTCGGGCGTTTGGGAGAGAGCTCATAGGTTCAGAGTTGTTGATGTTCCGCCTCTAAGGGGCGGGGAGACCCTGGTAGCGGGAATAAGCTTCATTCAAAGTCTCGCCGCTATAAGGTTCACATCTAAGCAAATAGGAAAAAGATTAACCTTTTATGTTTTACCGAGAGATCGTTGTGCTAAACGCCACGTGTATTTTAAAGTTGATAGACTGTAAATGTGAAACGAGGCTAAAATGCAGTACAGTGATCCCTCGCTATATCGCGCTTCGCCTTTCGCGGCTTCACTCCATCGCAGATTTTATATGTAAGCATATTTAAATATATATCGCGGATTTTTCGCTGCTTCGCGGGTTTCTGCGGACAATGGGTCTTTTAATTTCTGGTACATGCTCCCTCAGTTGGTTTGCCCAGTTGATTTCATACAACGGACGCTACTGGCAGATGGCTGAGAAGCTACCCAACTTACTTTCTCTCTCTCTCTCTTGCGCTGACGTAGGGGGGTGTGAGCAGGGGGGCTGTTCGCACACCTAGACGATACGGACGCTCGTCTAAAAATGCTGAAAGATTATCTTCACGTTGCTATCTTTTGTGCAGCTGCAGCTGCTTCCTGAAACGACATGCTGAACGGTGCTTCGCATACTTAAAAGCACGAAGGGCATGTATTGATTTTTTTATCCGTCTCTCTCTCTCTCTCTGCTCCTGACGGAGGGGGTGTGAGCTGCCGCCTTCAACAGCTTTGTGCCGCGGTGCTTCGCATACTTAAAAGCCAAACAGCACTATTGATTTGTTTTCTCCTTTGAAGAGGAAGATATGTTTGCATTCTTTTAATTGTGAGACAGAACTGTCATCTCTGTCTTGTCATGGAGCACAGTTTAAACTTTTGAAAAAGAGACAAATGTTTGTTTGCAGTGTTTGAATAACGTTCCTGTCTCTCTACAACCTCCTGTGTTTCTGCACAAATCTGTGACCCAAGCATGACAATATAAAAATAACCATATAAACATATGGTTTCTACTTCGCGGATTTTCTTATTTCGCGGGTGGCTCTGGAACGCAACCCCCGCGATGGAGGAGGGATTACTGTACTCGAAATAAATTTATTAAAGATCATTGTGAATATATGAGAGAGTCGTTAGTGGAAAATAATTAATACCTTTGTTCTTAGACCGTAGGAATGTAAAACGTCTTTATCGCTCTCACCGCTATAAGGTTCACATCTAAGCAAATAGGAAAAAGATTAACCTTTATGTTTTACCGAGAGATCGTTGTGCTAAACGCCACGTGTATTTTAAAGTTGATAGACTGTAAATGTGAAACGAGGCTTAAAATCCAGTACTCGAAATATAAATAAATTTATTAAAGATCATTGTGAATATAAGAGAGAGAGTCGTTAGTGGAAAATATTTCATTTAATAACTTTGTTCTTAGACCCTAGAAATGTGAAAACGTCTGACATTTAAAATGGAACACAGGGAAAGAAGCTTAGTGTTTAATGAGCTTTCAACCCTCTGAATAGCGGGGGCTTCTTTAATAATCGTATGATTTTTCGATTTCATTAAACATAAAAGAATTTAGCATTAAAGACCATTTGCTGTTTGGCGGGGTCTTTTCCCCCACGGATTAAAATTGACCGCCGTCTGATGCTTGGCAGGGGGCTTCCTTTTTAAATTGGTGACACTATGCTAAAGACACATGTCCCAGCAAAGTGTCGCATGGCGGGGTGCGTCCTTTTTAACACCACAGTATCTTTTCCCACAATTTGGCAGCAAGGGCGGCTTGGCAGGGGGGGCTTCCTTTTAAATTTGGTGACACTATGTCCCAGCAAAGTGCCGCATGGCGGGATGCATCCTTTTTAACACCACAGTATCTTTTCCCACAATTTGCCAGCAACGGCGGCTTGGCAGGGGGGGCTTCCTTTTAAAATTGGTGACCCTATGTTAAAGACATTTGCCCCAGCAAAGTGCCGTATGGCGGGGTGCTTCCCTACCATTTGCTAGCAGGGGCAGCTTGGTGGTGGTGGTGAGGGGGGGGACGGGATGGGGGGGGGCTTCATGGGTCTCGATTGTTTCAACAGCTGAAAATTTTACACTAAAGGTCCCGAGGTTTTTAGAAAGAGGCACACTCGCAAAGCTTTGTCTTACGATTAGGCAAAGTGTATATTTCATTTTTAGAAAGTCACGTCCATGCGTGGCCATGCAAGCAAGATTTGTGTATATTTCTTAATATGAAGCCACGTTTTAGAAAGTGCTGGGAAGATAAGTGTTTATTTCTTAATATTAGTTTTGAATTTAGTGTTTATAAAATGAAGCGGCGTGTCTTGAGCTTATAACTTAGAGCGGGGAGTGAATATCGTTTTTAGAAAGGTTCGGCTAGATAATTATATATCTTATATCGTTTTAGTTATGGCTAAGCAGGAAAAACGCGTGTCGTGAACTTTGAGCAGGGAGTCAATATCTTATATCGTTTTTAGAAAATTTTCTTACTATTAGTTTATAACTTAGAGCAGGGAGTCAATATCTTATATCGATTTTAGAAAATTGTATATTTATTTTCTTACTATTAGTTTATAACTTAGAGCGATGAGTCAATATCTTATAGCTTATAAATCATATTAACGTAATCCATATTTTTATAGTTTCATAAATTTTCATGTTTTTTATAGTTACATAAATTATATTTTTTATATTTTCATAAATCCTATTTTCATATTTTTTTTTTTTCATATTTTTATATGTTCATATTTTCATAAATCAATTTGGGGCGGGGCTTAAAGGCATCAATCGAAGGGGCGGGGCTTAAAGGTCATAAATCAAAGTTGGGGCGGGGCTTAAAGTCATCAATCATTCGTTGATTATAGCTATCTGTATAACTACTTACAGGGACTGGTTTGAGACAAAGGAGGATTGGTAAAAGGAGCACTTACAAAAAATATCCTCCATAAGACTTTTATAATCAGTGAAATGACCAAGGTGAGAGCAGAATTCTATTGCGATAAAGCAGTACATATGGCGAGATCAGAGATACTCTTAGCACACTATTATGGAGGAAGACAGATCAAGAGGACGTGTGAAAAGAATGAAAGATGTAAAAAGCTGCCTTAGTTGTTTTATAAGATGACATGTTGAAAGTGTTGTGAATGATTCAACATTTTAAAAGAATGCTCATTATGTTTGAAAATGTCACATTATGACTAAGGAATGGCATGTAAATGGGACTTCTTTGTCTGAAATTTACTTGTATTAAACTGAAAGTTCAAAGCAATTGTTGAAAATATATTGTGCACACAAATTTTTTAAATTTCTGATATAAAATTCCAGAGCTCTGAGTAAATTTGGGTTAAAATATGAGTTTTGAGTACTTTAAATGCAATATTGGTAAAATGGCAATACCCTTGTTTATAAAACTATTTATAAACACGCAAAAAAATCTTTCCTTCAGACCCTGATCAAGTCTTAGGGAAAGATATTCCTTTGATAATAATAAATACAGGGGAGGCAATTTCTTTCTTTTGTGTGAGGCTGAGTACAGAAGTGCACAATGTGTATCTAACACATATAATACTAGTTGTGCACATATAGGATACTGATATGGTTTTAAATAGTTTGAACATGAGTTCATAGGTAACTTAAGAACTATTAAGAAGTAAAAGTATGGTGGCATGGAGGATAGCACTACTGCCTGGCAGTAAAAAATGAAAGTTTCATTTCTAGATTCTTCCTAGTTGTCGCTGACTCAATTCACCAACATAGTCTCCTTAAACTTGGAAACCACCACTATGTGGGGCTGAGTTTGATTGTCTCGTATCTCAATACTGGCTGCGCTTACAGAGTGCCTCAACTCTCATAATGAAAGAATAACATCTGTGGCAGAGAGTACAATATCCCAGGAAGAAGGGTTGTATTGTGTATGTGGACACCAAAATCGTGGAGCTCATAGACAGCTTCTCTGTCCAGCTGGCATCTATGGAGCGGTATTGTGTCTTGTCGCAAAAACCAGACATAAGAGTCATAAAAAGGTTTGGGACTGCAAAGTTGCAAAATGTATAACAGCACTGATGTATACAAAAGCTGAGTCCAAAACAGAACTGAGGGAATAGGGAAAAGGTGGAGGCTTTTAAAGGGGAAGACAGGAAGTGAAGTCAGATGGGTCGGGCTCATAAGGGTCTTCAGCCATAGGCTCGAGCCCGAACGCAACATCAAAGGGGCCGGAGCCGACAAGGTCTTCCTTCATAGGCTGAAGAGCTGGTATATTGTATACTGAACGCCTGAAATCCACACTTGGATGGAGGCTTGAGGGGTGTGGTGACTTGGTGGAAAATCTTGTGAAGGTTGGTTCTCTTGTGGAATGAGACTGGGCTGCTTCAGAATAGTGGACTAAACTTCAGACTAGGAAAAGGGAAGTCCATTCCTCGTAACCACCAAAAAAACAGAACATCCAAATTGAACCTGGGGCCTCTGTTGTCCAAGTCTAGACATCTCTTTTGGTTGTCTCTGTCTAGGTGAGAGGATTTTAGGTGGATGCAGTCAATGATACTGGAAGCTACTCTGATGAAGAAGAGCTTGTGAAACAAGCAACCGCAGTCAAATTGGTTTTAGCAGATGGCACCAAGCACATGGCAGTGGGCAGGGTCCTATTAGCCTTCCAAATAGACACAACCCTCTGGAAGATGGAAACTTATGTTCTGGAGGACAAGCATCTGACCATTCCATTGCACCTTGGACTGTATTTTACCACTTTCATCAATATGTCAAAATATCTGAATTTTAGGAACTACTCTTCGGATGGGGGAGAAATGAAGCCCTTGCTATCAAAGGCTCAAGAAGACCTAGAATGGTCCAAACTCGGCTTTCATGCAGCTGAGGTGGTGACTACGAAGACAATCTCTCTAGGCAGGATTCTGGAACAACTCAATGAGATGAAGCATTATTATGCCAATGGGCAGAGGTTTGGACTGAAGGAGGTGAAGCCCCCTATTATGCCAATGGCAAGAGGTATGGATCAAAAAGCTGGGGTTAACCAAAGTCATCTCACACATCATAAGGAGTACAGATGAAGTCCCAGTTTGCTACCAGACACGCAGGGTGTCTTTCCAGAATAGGGAAATCATACAGGAGCATCTGGAAAAGATGCCTCTCCAGTAGTCTTAATGAAAAATGGGATGGGTCATATCGATTCTGTGTGGATTACAGGGGATTAAATGTGAAAACCCATCATTATGCTTATTCCCCTATTCCATGAGATTTTGGAGTGTCTGCATGGAGCAAACATTTATAGCAACCTGGACCTCCACAGGGTATATTGGATGTTGCACATGGACAAAGACAGCAGACCAAAGACAGCAGTAATTACCTGAGAAGGTTTATTCCAATTTAAACCCATGCCATTTGGGCTGAAGAATGCTGGGGCTAGTTTCCAGCATCTTATGGAGCAAGTCTACAAAGGGTTAATTGGCAAAATCTCCTAAAATTAATTTTAGTTTTTGAAAGTATTTTCAAATTAGTAAAGGTTATGAGCCAATTTCTCTTGGTATATATTAAGACTGAATTTATTTTTGTGATGATTTACTTGTTGTGATAGATATGTTTTTAATTGAGTGGAGTTTTCAACAACAGCCATACTAGAATCGAATATAAAGGAAAATTCTATTTTTTATTTAAGGACTTACTTTGAATATAATAAACAAATTGAAAGGAAGGTTGAGTATTGTGTTTGCCAAGATACAAGCAGAGACTGGTTAAAATGGCCATCTGTTTTACTGCTAACATTACTGTTGATAAGGTATACTCCAAACCACCCCCTCCCCCCCCTACTACCAGAACAAAACTGGCCTACTATCTAATGAGACATTAACATGGGAATCAAAAGTAACTTTCAGCAATTAATATATGAAGTATTGCACTACTGGCAGATACAGCAGAACCTCTGGTCACGAACGTTTCCGAACACGTACAAATTGGGTTACGATCAAAATGTTTGCCAAAATTTTGTATGTGTTCACGACCACATGTTCTGGTGGTAAACAAAAACACTGGCGGCCAGTTTCCCTATGCGCGTTCGTACGCGCTAATGATTTGCCATTCTCCATTTCCCATTTTCTTTTGTTTGCGTATACAGGGCCTAACAAAGCAGCTGATGCTGCAAAAGGAGTTACAATGTTAACCAAGCAGAGGCCTCAAGTGCTGGAAGAGGTGGAAAAACTGTTGTTAGTGTGGTTGAACGAGAAGCAACTTGCAGGGGATAGAGTAAGCGAGCCGATCATATGCGAGAAAGCCAGGAAGATTCATGGCAATTTGCTGAAAAATAATCCTTCTTTGAGTGGCGAAGGTGAGGAATTTAAAGCCAGTAGAGGATGGTTTGAAAAGTTTTGCAAGAGAAGTGACATTTAATTTTTTTTCCTCTATGCTTAAAACTGGAACGAATTACGGTCGTGACCAGAGGTACCACAGGTAGAAACTGCTCTTCTGAGCACATTGGAAAGAACAACAATTGTATTTGAACCTGAAGATTGAGCAGTGATAAAGATCTGTAGATGTACACATCAATCAATTCCACCAGGTAGCAAGCTATGCTAGAGAAAGGAATCAAGCCATAGATCAAGCCATCGAGCAATTGACTACTGGGCCTCTGTTTGTTGCAGTGTACCCAAGCTCCAGTTGAAGGGATCACAGGTCCCTACAACAAACAAGCCAACTATGATGGTGACTGTTGATGCCAAAAGTTCATCGTGGGTCCCAAATTGTTGAGAGCAGCCTGCATGGCATCCAGACCAAAGTCCCATTTGTCAGATCAAGAATTCCAGGTTTGGATGTGATTTGCTTTGGGATATTAGACCCCAAGGCCTTATATTAAATCCCCACTATAGAAGGAACTTTGTCACAACCTAATATTTGTTTTTAGGCAGCAACATCTTCCAAAAAGGACTTGAACGGTGAAGTAATCACTGACAAAGAAGGAAAAGTTAAATATCTACAAGCATGGCAAAGCAAAGGAATTCCTTTCATATATTGAATATTTAGTAACTATTTATTTATTAATGAAATTACTGCATGATTATTATAAATTTAAATTGTTTTAGGTTTAACCTGTGCAGCAATGGGAATAATAGCATAATATGGTCAGCTCTTAATGTAGAAGTAATGCGTAATAGTAAATATTTTTAGTTTAATATTAACACTAGAATCCCAGAAGCCTACAAAAAAAAGTTGTAATTCTGGGCCACCTTAAATTCCTTTGCTCCTCTTCATCAGCATCATTGTTTTGCAAATGTATGAATCAGAACAAGCAGCATGCTATCCCATCTCCCACCGACGCAGTTGAAGTGAGACACAAAATTCTCAGAGCTCAAGTCTGTTTATCTGGGTGCGAAGTGCCTTGACTTGTATAGGGTAAATAATATAATGTTATTTGGAATACATACATTTTATGTGTGTTACATTTCTACAATAATCTAGATAAATGTAGGATGACAAGAAATGCCAGACAAGAAATGTTGAACACATAACTAAAACTGAAACTTTTCAATTTTTCAGAAAATTGGCGTTTGGTGCGTGGTGACAGGAACAAGAATAGTGGGCTCAATTTTCTTTGAATCAGCTGTGAATACCGCAGTTTACCTGGACATCTTTGAACAACTTTACAGTAACACACACCAGAAGAAAAAATGTACTGCTTTTTCCAAAAAGATGGGGCAACATGCCGCAACTCACTGGCACAGGTTCATGAACTGTTTACAAAGGAGCGAACTGTGAACAAGGGGTTATGGCCACAACGTTCCCCGGATTTGTCCACATGCGATTTTTATCTGTGAGGAAATTTAAAGGAGAAAATGTACGCTAAGAATCCACATACCCTGGATGAACTCAAGGAAAAATCACAAACACTATCCGCAGCATCACTATTGAAGAGCTGCAAGCAGTATCAGCAAGAGCAGCGTTTGGGGGTAGCAAGTGGGGTGACCACCACAGGCCCCATGCCAAAGAGGGCCCCGCTTTTGAGGTCTGTGTGTCCTGTTCAAGCAGATTTGTCAAGTTATATTCTCCAGTTATATTTTAATAAAGTCTGCATGTTATCTTGAAAAAATTTAGCTGAATACTGTAATAAGAAAATCTGGTGTATGTTAACATTATTTTTATTAAATTTGTGAGCAAGTTTATACAGTCCACATATACCGGTAACAGCATTTGACCTAACCAGCCTCACGTGGGGTTGGTCAGCCCTAGGCCCCCTCTAAATATCAGCCAACATGCTCCGATGTGCCCAAATGTGTATAGAGGTGAATGGGGTCTGCTTTCAGCATCTGTTGTAACCTGTGGATAAGTGAATAAAAACAATACACTTGCTCGTTCATCTTCTCATACTATCGCCAGGGGTAGGCTACTTTTCTGTGGCCCACCCTGTATAATGTGTGAAGACTGAATTTTAAATATTAAATAAATACTTTCACTTAAGGTATAACAAAACAAGCTTTATTAAAGAATATAACTAAACAAAACAAGTGCGCCCTTAATCAAGAATATAACCGAAGAAAAATAAATTATTCAATGTGCATGTTGCTGTCAATAAATAAAAACCGAAGTCCATTTATCAATTTCATGGGTGGGTTAAGAGTAAGACAAGCTGCTTTCTAAATCAAGAGGTTGCAGGTTCGATCTCGGGTCTTCCCCACATTTTTTGTTTTGAGTAGTGAGCTGTTATTATTATTACTATTATATAGTGTTTTTTTTTAATTCATTTTTATTCTCCCAGTCACATTCATGTCATACAACGAACTTGCCTCTCCCTTTCTGAATTGATGCTGTTTATCTCCATTCTTTTCACAAGAGCAGCAATGACCATGGTTGGTGTTGTGGTTGATGCCTGGTCAGAACAATTTGTTGTACTGTCAATCAAAGATACAGTGACTGCTATCAGACTATCATGTGGCCAAAGACACCTGTGCAGATCGTGTGAAAAACAACAGATTTGCATGTGCATGTGCAATGCCATTCCTTATTCAGGTAAAGATGCCAGTCGTCCCATGGGAGAAAGACTTTCCGAGACTGTAGTCATAAAACCATTTTTGGACAAAGGCAGAACGTAACAACACACAACTTCTTCACATCACTTTCACTGGCTTATAGACTAGTGCATGCAACACAACTTTGCTTGGCACCATAAAGTGGGATAGGAACTTCCACCTGCAGCTGAAGTCACTTCAGTATGCGTGCAATTCTTCACGCAAGTATTTATATCTGGCAATGCCATGCTGATGGTGTATGCAACCAAAAAGAAGTCTGTCTGCATTCCCAGTACCATGCACGGAAATTGGGCAAGATCGAAAAAAAAAAAAAAAATGTTCAAATGACAAATCAAGTTCAAATGACATAGCGTTTTCATGCATGGATGTGTATGTGAGTGCATGAGAGAGGCAGTGACAGATTTGATTATCATTCAAGTTATTACTGGAATATAAAAAACGTTTTTGAAAAGGAATAACGAAACAAGTGTGCTTTTATTCAAGAATAAAACTAAATTTAAAAAATTCAAGTTACAACAAGATACCAAGAAGACATGATTCACCAGCATTTGTGTGTCTGCTTATATCCCTTCATTGATATATTTTACACGTAGCAAAACTTTACAGTGGCAGTTACAGACTCAAAGCAAATGTATGTTTTTATTATATAATAGTAATAATAACAGCAGCTCACTACTTAAAACGGAAAATGCAGGGAAGACCTGGGATCAAACCCGCAACCTCTTGATTTAGAGGCAGCCGTTCTTACCTCTACACCAGCCATGCAATTGATATCTGGGCTTTGGTTTTTACATATTGACAGCCACATGTAAATTGAATTATTTCTTTTTCTTCGGTTATATTCTTGAATAAAGGCACACTTGTTTGGTTATACCTTTTGTGAAAGTGTCTATTTGATATTTGGACTTCAGTCTTCATACATTATACACTTCACGTTAGCATTTTGTCATTATTATAACATGAAAAAAATTTCTGTTTTAGTTATGTATTCAACATTTCTTGCCTTGCATTTCCTGTCACCCTACATTTATCCAGATCATTGTAAACACAGAACACAGATGAAATGAATGTGTTCCAAATAACAATATATTACTTACCCTATACATTCCAGGCACCTCACATTCAAATAAACAGACTTGAGCTGGGAGAACTTCAGCTGGATTTGGGGGTGGGGGTTTGGGGGGGAATAGGATAGCAGGCTGCTTGTGCTGATTGTTTGCAAAACAAAGATGATGATGAGGAGGTGCGAAGGAATTTAAGGTGGCCCAGCATTATGACTTTTTTTGTAGGCTTTAGGGATTCAAGTGTTAATAGGCCCAATGATATTTGGTATGATGGGGGCAAGTTACTTTTAAGGATAAATGTTTACATGTAAATCTGGAGTAACACTAATCTAACATATAACAACTATTACATTCAGTATTACACTAGAGGCTGTCATCACATTGGCTCTTAACATTACCGGTTAAAGTCTAATATAAGCATTATTGGTTATTGATTTTAATAATCCAATAATTAGTATACACCTTAACACTAAGGGAAATTTGCCAGTTGGGAGGAATAATAGTAAACTTACGGGATGAGGTATATGTTGTCACATACGTGCGATTAGGAGGGAGCTGAGTGGACCAACCACTTACGTTTCTGGCAGCCAGACTGACGTCACTTCCGTTTCCGATGCCCAGACTGGCGTCACTTCCAGTTTTGGCTTATAAAGCTGCCATCTTTTAAAAAACCAAATCAGTTCAGTCTTGGAACTCAAAGAGAGCACTGCTATGTTCATTTGAATACCCATTTGCAGCCAGGGACAATATAGGGGTGGCTACCCCAAATCTTTTTCATGTCTTGAGACTCATTCTTTCACAATGTGTAACAAGTGTTTTGGGAGTAGGGCAAAATATCTAAATCTACTAGTATGAAAAGTTTAAACTAGCAGATGTTGGTGGCAATACAGGACAAATGATTAATGTTGCGGCTTCCTGGGCCTAACAAATACAGGAAATAGTCAAACAAAATGATTATTAGACAAAACAGAGATGGAATGTCTTACACAAAGAGTTGCTGAGTGTACAGCTTGCAAATTGGACAATTTTGATCCTTCATAAAAAGCTTCAGTACAACCCTTGCAATTTAAATGTGATTTTGGAAAAGAGCCAGTGACATGCATTACTGATAGTAGTGCTGACATCCTCCGTAGAGAAGATTGACACCTACTGTCAGCAAGATAACTGTTGTTGTAACCTAGTGTGAGACCACAGCTGGATGTAAATTGGGGCAACTTTCTGGATAAGAGCCTGAGGATGCAAGCATGGTCGTGTGTATATCTGATCATTGTTGTACACATCTTTTGCAACATATACTAGAAACTCTTTAAGTTATTGAAGTAAATACGTATGCTGTCTGTGTTACATCATCCCAACTGACTGGAAAACAGGACTTGTCGTCCCTATCTGGAAAGGAAAGGGTGATCGCCTGGATTGCAGCAACTACAGGGGGATAACACTGCTCTCGGTGCCGGGTAAGGTCCTTGCTAGGGTCATCCTCAATAGGATCCATGATCACTTGCTTACCTACCAGCGGCCGGAACAGTCTGGTTTTACGCCTACGCAGTCTACCATCGACCGCATCCTGGCACTGAGGGTTCTCATAGAGCGCAAACGCGAATATCGGCAGAGTTTCTTTATAGCCTTTGTCGATTTTCGCAAAGCATTCGACTCAGTTGATCAAGCTGCTGTGTGGGACATCCTGAGGGTTTGCGGGATCCCCTCGAGGTTGCTGGATATCATGGCTGGCCTGTACACTGGTACTGTGAGTGCTGTGCAAAGTGGAGGCAGGACCTCTGCATTTTTCCCAGTTGATTCTGAGGTTCGTCAGGGGTGTGTTCTTGCTCCTACTCTGTTCAGTGCTTGTATGGACTGGGTGTTGGGCAAGGTCGTGGGGTCCAGCGGCTGTGGGGCATCTGTTGGTGAAGAAAGATTCACGGATCTTGTCTTTGCTGACGATGCTGTGATCTTCGTGGAGTCAATGGAGGCTCTGATCGGAGCGCTCGAGAGACTGAGTGAGAAATCTGAGTGTCTGGGCTTGCGATAAAAACCAAGATCCAGGCCTTTAATGACCTCTTGGGCACAGCCATCATTAGTGTGTCTGTTTGCGGAGAGAGTGTTGACCTTGTTGAAAGTTTTACTTACCTTGCCAGACAACATTCATGTCTCTGGTGACTCTTCCTGTGAAGTCAGTAGATGGACTGGGAGAGCATGGGGGTCATGAGGTCGCTGGAAAGGGGTGTGTGGCTCTCCCAATATCTATGCAAAAGGACGAAGGTCCAAGTCTTTAGATTCCTGGTGCTTCCTGTCTTATTATATGGTTGTGAGACATGGATGCTATCCAGTGACCTGAGACGAAGACTGGGTTCCTTTGGTACTGTCTCTCTCCGGAAAATCCTTGGGTACTGTTGGTTTGACTTTGTGTCGAATGAGTGGTTGCTCATGGAGTCCCGAATGAGGCACATTACCTACATTGTGAGGGAGTGTCAATTACGGCACTACGGTCATGTGGTGCGTTTCCCCGAGGGTGGTGTGGCTCATAAGATCCTATGGGGACCCAAGTGGCTGGACCAGGCCAAGGGGTCGCCCACGTAACACCTGGCTGTGGCAGATAGACGGTCATTTCCAGAGGGTAGGACTGGACCACGTGTCTGCCTGGGGAGTTGCCAACTGGGATCCCAAGCTGATTCGACGTGTAGTGGGTGCGGCAACTCACTGTACCAGTGCATGCTCCCCAACTTGACTTGACTTGTCTGTGTTACCACCAACAGTATTATTAATCAGTCTCATTGCAGATGAAAATACAGTGATCGTTACATTAACTAGTTACTTTAGAAAAAGGGAAGCTATGACATTGATTAAGTAGTCAATTACAATGTTTTATCATCATGTTTAGAAGTTTGGCAGTTATGGAACAATTCTAAAACATCATTTATGTAATTAGTGTAAATCAATATCAGAAACAAAGCATTACAGTAGAAGAAACTAGGCCTACTTCTAGTCATAGTGGGACTTCTTTGAAAACTATTTAGCTTATTATAATTACATAAACAACCCATTATTGAAAGAGATCTTCATTTTTAGGATTGGTTCAGTTAAACCCAGGGAAATGGGTATCTTTGTTTGCTACAGCAGAGATTGTCCTTTTGATTGTATTGGCCTGCTATTTTGCTGCTTACTACCCTGACACAGATCATTTATTGCCAGGATTGCTGTTAAACAGATGACTGTACAAGATATTGATCCACCAACTCCACCAGCAAATGAAGTTGTCTCTCTATTATAAAAGAAAATCTTAAGACAAGACTATTGCCAAAAGATTTTTTCAAGTTGGTAGAGGGGGCCCCACCCTCCTCTCAGCCATTTCCAGTTAATGGCCCACGCCCACGGTCCTCTCACCTCTCATTTGTGTGAATGCTTTTGTCAGACACAGTTCCTGCTCTCTCAGATCTTATAAATTATTACGTTTTCCTCACTTTAAGTTCCCAATAAAAACGTATTATGTCCAAATCTTATTGAAGAATTTCATCCCGAAGGTTTATCAACAGAAGCAATGAGTACATGGGCAATCCTAGCACAGAGAAACAATGAAGTCAAACGAATTAACACAAAAGTTGTCGATAGGTTACACGGCAAATTGGTTAAATGTGTATCAATAGACTATGCTGAAACAGTTGGTGGTGATGGAGCGGAAGATGAAAACATCAACTTACAATATCCCGTAGCTTATCTATAACCATTAACACCGTTAACTGTTGAAAGAAGAATGTACCATAATGTTGTTGTGTAATTTATGTATGAGTGATAGGCTATGCAATAGGTCAAGATTAGTTGTATTCAAAATTGGTCAAACAATTCTAACATGTAAAATTTTAACAGGCGACAAGAAAGGTAATGTAGTACATCTTCTGCGGTTAACATTAGACACCAAAGAAGATCTTGATATGCCACCTGTATTAAAACATTTACAGTTTCCTGTTAGAATAGCTTTTGCTATGACAATTAACAAAATCACAGGGACAAATATTCGAAAAAGCCGGTTTATTCATTAGAGAGAAAGAAACGATATTCACTCATGGGCAGTTATACAGTGCATTGTCACGATGCCGATATTGACAAAAAGTTAATTTCAAATATTGTTTTTATTGAAGTTTTACAGTAAAAGTGTAACTTTAAAAAGTATTTGCATGTTAATTTCAAAGCCAAACAGAATGAAAATGTATAATACAACAAATACCTCTAATGCAACATAAAACGATTTTCTTTCAGTTTATTAAGTTTTACTATTTTTTACTATGGTTAATTACTCGTGTGGATGGTGGATGTGCAGCAATGATTTGTTCTAGAAGCTGGCATGTAAAGTTTGTATGGGATACAGTTTTGCCAGCTTTTTGTTTGTATAACATGAATGCATTCCTAATGCACTGTTCCTCCAGATGACGAAATATTTTTTTGTAGCATTCCTTTTGTTGCCTCTGCATAACGGGATAGAAAGTAATTTCTTGAACCACACGATTTAAGTCTCCCATCGTGCTATTGTAGTCAACCACAGCACAAGGCTTTGTAACCTGATTATTGCCTTTTATCTGAACAGAGACTGTATCTCAATTATGTATAGCGCTAAGAAGACAAACATCTTTCTTCTCCTTCCACTTCAGCGTAAGCACGCTACCCTTTTTGCCAAGCTACTAGTGCACTGGCCTGTAATTTAGCTCTGCCAAAGTCTTCAGGCATGCCATGACAGTTAGGACGCATATGTATCAGTCTTTATTTGCAGCAAGATGTCAAATACTTCTGGCGAAGTATAGAAATTGTCCATGGTTACACAGTAACCTTGATCCAACAGATCATTTATCAAAGTTGGCACAGATGATGTAGCAATACCGTACTGATTGTATTTGGGATCAAACCTTGTCCCTTCCCCTGTGTACAAAATCGAATTCCAAATGCTTTAGATTCACAAGGCTCGTAAAGCTTTATACCAAAACTTGCTCTTTTTGACGTGATGTTCTGTATCCATGACAGTCTGCCCTTATAAGCCATGAGACTTTCATCGATACTGACATTGCGGTATGGAATGTAACCATTCCCAAATTTTCTTCATTTTGGATGCTGGATAAGTATTCTCATCAAAGTTTTCAATGTTGGTAAAGTACAGACATTTCATAATTACTGAAAGATTGGCATCACTGACAGCACTTTTATAGCACAAGTGATTCTCGGTTCTAACACTTACGCAAGATGCATCTGTACAGTTGATACTCGGGAATAATGCTTTTGGCACGGTTTTTGCAGACCGAGTAACGCTCAGGTCTAATGCTAAGGAGGCAATAGCACTCACACAGATCCCTCCTCACCCCGCTCTGTCCTGCCCCAGCTTGTGCTGCCCTGCCTCCCTCGTTCCCTCTGTCCCTCCCATGAGTGGTCAAAAAGCTTTCATCATAGGTATTTGTCGTATATCCCCATTTTCACCCTATGAAATGTTATTTTTTCATTGACAGAAAGTTGCATGGTGATTTCTGTTATTCCCTTTTCAGCAGCATTTTGTCTATGGGCACACTTACACACATAACACATCGGATCTCGATGAACGAAATATTCAAGTGGTAAATCTTTACTGAGTACTACTGTGTAACTCATTGAGAACAAAATGATGTAATAATGGTCAATGGAAACCAAAATCACCAACCCATTGAGGGCTAGATTCAACGTCACCTCAAAAATCAAAGTTAAAAATTGAAATCCAACTTGCATGAATTTCATCACAGCAACTCATAATGTGATCAATAGTGTCTATGGCCCCATGTGCCTATATGGACTCCCGATAATGTCTGGCATGCTCCCAATGAGACAGCAGGTGGTGTCCTGAGAGAAAGTCCTCCCAGACCTAGATCAGGACATCAGTGAACTCGTGGACTGTGGTGCTGCATGGCAGCATGAGATGCACCGATACATAATGTCCCAGAGGTTCTCAATTGGATTCAGGTTTAGGAAACATGAGGGCCAGTCAAAGGCATCAATGCTTTCAACATTCAGAAATTGCCTACACACTCTGGCTACATGAGGGCAGGAATTGTCCTGCACCATGAGGAACCCAGGGCCCACTGCACCAGCATAAGGTCTGACAATGGCTCTGAGGATTTCATCCCGGTACCTAACAGCACTCAGGTTATTGTTGCCTAGCATATGGATCCTCTAACGATATACCTTACCAGATCATCACTGACCAACTGCAAAACCGGTCATGCTGGATGCTCTTTCACATTTGTCACATGTTCTCAGTGTGAATCTGTTCTCATCTGTTAAGAGAATGGGGCGCCAATGGTGGAGCTGCCAATTGTGGTATTCTCTGGAAAACTCCAATCGAGCTGCTCCCTCATGAAGTTAGAAACATGTTTAGTTTACTAGTTTAAAGTTTTACTCTGTGGGCCTAGCTCTCTCACATGTGTGGGGGTTGATTTGTTTCTAACCTAGTTTTGTTAAACTTGAATTGCTTGTATGAAATGTTATTTGATTTTAATAAAATCAATAAAATGTTAAAAAAAAGAAGAAGTTGATATGATATGTTCAAAATAACATATAGACTATAACTAATCAGCTAGTAGAATAGTGATGGCAAAACACACAAACTGTAATGTATAACTCATCATGTGTTTTCAAAAGATGCATTTGGCTTTCAACAACCTAATTTAATCCCCTTCTTATTTTTTGTTGTATTATGACAAGTGTGGTGAATCCCTTCTCCTATAGATGTAGGCTGATGACAGAAGGAGGACATAGAAAAGCGCCTAGTGAACCCAGTGCTTCAATAATGCAGACTAATGGTGGCTTCATAAGGATATGGTGTGTGTTTATGTAGCCCAAACTGGTTTTCGTGCTTTGAATGGAGTGACACATGTATACCATAGGACATCTGGACATCAATTCCATACAGGTACATCCCTAAATGGCAGATCTTTACTTCCTCAGGTCAAGAGATTTTAGTTTATATTGTGCATCTGTCGAAAAATATGGAACACTTTATTTGGAGTTCAGCTCTATCACCATCTTCTGCAAAAGCTATTGTACACATGTGAACCAACATGGGCCAAAAACAAAGTATTATAGTTTAACTACTTGTTGAGTTCATACCCTAATAAATCCAGGTTGTTCTTAGGACATATGTTGTCAACTATGATGTAGGCGTAGCTATAAAAGCAGACACTCAGTGTATGATCCCATTTTTCAGACTCTAATGTCCTCAGGTTTTAGCAGATGTGAATGTTTGAGATTAGCTGCATGCATTAAAATTGGGTCCCCTTGAACCAAACATCCTCAAAAAGTGTTGGAAATATTAATGTATATAAACTATTCTCACTGTTCTTTCTCCACAAGAGTAGTTATAGTTGTGCATCAGGTTGAATCATTCAGGTTCCTAGGAACAATGATTTCTCATAAACTTAAAAAAAAATCATATTCATCATAAAAAAATGCTAGGAGAGACACAATCTGCACACACAAACTAATGATGTACTGGTAAATAGGCCAGAGTTTGGTATAATGAAGCTTTTATTTTGCTCCTCAAATGCAATCAGCAGTCAATACTGTATTGATTTTTAGCACAACTAAGAGATTCATAGATGCTTGTACTTGTGAAAAAGTTGACCATTGTGGAAAGTGCTTTACTTTTGATTGTGCATCTAATATTTACACAAGAAAGCAGTAATTATTTTCTTGTGCTCTCATCTTAAGTGGATGAATATAAGTAGATGAACCCATTTCCTCTGACATTAGTTAAGTTGAGAGAGTTAATAAAACAAAACACCTCACTGGGACACATTAAATCGCCAGAAGAATTGTAAATGAAAGGAATGACTTGTGAAGAGCCATGAGTGGTAAATTTGGATATTTAAGCAGTTTGTTGTTTTTACATTTGATAGTGTACAGTAGATTACTAGATCACCACTAAATGTCACAAGATTCAGATATTTTCTGAACTTGTCTTTTGCAGATACATTTCTTTATTAGAAAAAGTGTGTTTTACTCATTGCCTTTCACCCTTGACTCATTTCAAAGTAATTTTCTAACACCAGATCTAGTGAACTTCATATCGTTCATTTTTAGATAGCCACATAATTTAACATTGAAATTCACTGACTGCGTGAACCAAGCATGCTGTGTTATATGGACAAACCACAAACATGAAGATGAAGATTGTTTTTTTTTAAGCAACCATAAAAAAATTGCTTACATATTGTTAACACACAAAGTAAACTGTTTATAATTTTTACATTGTATGAAGGATTTATTTGCTGTCTCTGTTGAAGGGAACTGCCAAGAAGCTCTCTAGCCACATGTCATTTTTATTTGTCTACGGCAGGTGGGTTTTTGTGCACAATATTTAGCTTATTTAAACAAAAACAAAAATGCAGTCAAGGATGATTGAGCCTGGAGATACACAGATATCAGTGTTTTGGATTTGTATATTATTACTTTACTCTGATAAAACAGGAAACTAATGTGTGCAATTGTAAAGACAGCTGGGCTTGTTCTTGTTTTACACAAAAGAAAGTAATGCAAAATGAATTAGTGGCATACTAACATGAAAGATGAAAATATACAAATGTAAAAGTGAATATGACAAGTAGCACACACATATATTTGTGTGTGATTAGTAAATGATAGTAAATTACCATTTCATCTGAAAATATCCTATTATTTAATGAATGAAAATATCCTATTATTTAATGAATTAGTAGATGTTACATCTAAATGGTACTTTTTTTCAAAAGTAAACATTTAATTTTGACACTTGCAACATATTCCAGAAAAGTTTGAACAGTAAAGAATTTACTGCTTTTGTAACATTGCCTTTCCTTCTCACAACATTTAACATTTATGTATCAAAAACACTAATTTAATGAGTGCTTTAGGGGTAATTTTGTCTTTTTTTCTTTTTTCTGCAAGTAAGTCTTAACGTGTACAGCACTCTTCGTTGTTGCATTTTGCATTTCAAAATGCACCATACATTCTGGTTTGGGGACAGGTCAGAACTGCAAGCAGGCCTTTGCAGCCATGACTTTGTAACAGGTGCAGAATGTGGTTTTGCATGATTTTGATGAAATATAGATAGGCATCCATAGAACAGATGTCATCTTGAAGGCAGCTTATGTTCCTCTAACATCTGCATGTACATTTAAGCATTAATGGTGCCTTTAAAGAAGTCCAAATTACCCTTGCCAAGAGCACTGATACAACCCCATATTATCTCAGAAATTTGCTTCTGGATTTGTAGCCGGTTAACAGTCTGGATGGTCTTTTTCTTCTTGGGTCCAGAGGACACAATGTGTATTTCTTCAATAAATGACATAAAATATAAATCTGTTCTTCCACAATACAGTACTTGTTTTCCAGTGCTGGTTGAAGCTCATTTGAAGTCTTGGTGCACATGGGGAGTAGAGTTTGAGGGCACTCGGTGTCCATCACGGGCAGTCTGTACTATTAAACTTGTATGAAATGTCCCCTCTGTTTCAGTGTGCATACTATGGATTCTATGGAGTATGCATCCTTTGCTTCCATAAACAGCTAGCTCCCTTTAGATGATGGCACACACACAGTACTATCAGACTTCGATGACTGGTTCCCCCTCTGTGTCTGCAGCACTCCCCTCTCTGTACATAATACACACTTTATAAAGCACATGCACTTTAACTTTTTTTTTTATTTGCAGTTCAGGCTCCCACTTTGTCCAACACTGATGTTTCCACTATGTCATGGTCCATCCCAGAAGCCTCCAACCCAGTGAAATCAATAGTGCTTCTGGACATGGTTAGCACACAGCTTAGTTTTTACACAGAACAGCTGTAATCAGGATTTGTGGATGTAACTGCATGGTGTTACTTGGCATGGACTTGCCATGGTACACCTAAATCCTTCGTTATGGCTCCAAAACGATCTGCTCCTGCTACTGCTTCAGGGGCCGTGCCCAAGCGCCAACTGGAGATGCTAACGATTGCCGAAAAGGTAAAAGGTTTGGATATGTTTTATTTAAAAAGCCTTAAAATATATATAAATAATAAAATAAATATAAGGTTGCTACTTCGCGGATTTTCACCTATTGCGGGGGACTCTGGAACGTAACCCCCGCGATAGGTGAGGGATGACTGTACACCTATGTATTTTAATATTTAAAAGCTACAGTTGCAAATATTCAATCCCCACACCTCAAAAGACATTATAGTGATATGAACCGAAATTAATGAAAATATGACAAAAAGCCTCATTAAACAACAAAAAATATTTTATACATTTTAGTGTTACATAAATTGACAAATTTAAAATTTAACTCTTTTCATAAATGTGCATGTGCACTATTATTCAACCCCCTGCTTCTGTACTTTGGGGAGCACCCTTCAGCTTTTATAACTTCTAATAACTATTTTTGGTAAGTGATAAAAAGCTTCTTATACCTCTTTTTTGGAATCTTTGCCTATTCTTCACGTGTAAACGCCTCCAGCTCATTTATGTTTGATGGCTTCCATGCTGCAAAGGCTTTCTTTAAATCCCACTAAAGATTTTCAATGGGATTTAAATCTGGGGACTGAGAAGGCCACTCCAGGACACTGCAGGATCTATTTCTCAACCACAGCTTTGGTTGACTTGAAGGTGTGATTGGGATCATTCTCTTGCTGGAAAGTCTAATGATCACCAATATTTAATTTCTGAACAGAAGGCATCATGTTCCTCCTTAAAATGGTCAGGCATTTCTGGGAATTCATGATTCCAGATACACTGTCAAGATTGCCATTTCCTGCAAAAGAAAAAATCCCCACATCATCAGTGACCCATTTCCATGCTCGACTGTAGTGATGGTATTCTTTTGGTCATAAACCTGGCCTTTCTCACACCAGACATACCACTGGTCCATGTGTCCCAACAGTTCCAATTTAGATTGATCAATCCATAGAACTGTTTCCAAAACTCTGCAGGCCTATCCAAATTTCTCCTGGCATATTCTAGTCGACCTTTGATTTTCTTTGTGATCAAGAGTGGAATACAACTTGCAGAGTGGCCTTTAAGTCCTTGTTTATGCTGTGTTCATCTTATAGTTGTCACTGATGCTCTTGTCCCGGCCTTCATCAGGTCATGCTGTAGGTGTTTTGCAGTAGCTTTTCTTAGTTGTCCTGACTAAGTTGTTAAGGGCTCTTGATGAAATTTTGAGCTTTCTCCCTCAGCCATGGAGGTTTGCAGATCCGCCACAAGTTTTAAACTTCCTTATAAAGCTCCCAATGATGTGCCTGGGAATGTTCAATTTTTGGGAGATCATCTTAAGTACAATGCCTTTAAGGTGCAATAAAATATTTTCCTCTCTCAGCTTTTGTGAAAGTTCATTAGTCCTACCCATGATTGCAACTCACCTTCAGCACCTTCATGGGTTGGGTTTATACAGGGGTGCGCAAAAGTAGGTTTACAGTTGTGAGTTCGCTGAAATAACGATAACCTGCATGTCTTTTTCCATAAGAACAACTGTAAACCTACTTTTGCCCATCCTGCAGAGGGTAATGTTAACTCGGAGAAAGAGGGTCATGTAGCCGGGACACGTGGGCAAAAGTAGGTTTACATCTGCCTCGCATCCTACATGACCCTCTGCTCCCAGCTGGCATGCCCTCCCCGGCTACATGACCTCTGCTACTTCACTGCACTGGGCCCTATACCACTCCTGCCTCTTATAAGTTACATGACCCTCTGTCTTTTCCACTATTAAGCCCCTACCACTACCATCTTTAAATCAGAGTTCTGGGTCTTCACAGCCCCGGGCTGAAGGCAAACGGACATCTGGTCATTTATCCATCCTATGAACCTGACCAGTTTCTTATTTTTTGGATGACCCCCTGCCTTATTGACTATTAAGCCCCACCACCACCTTTAAATCAGACTTCAGTGTCTTCACAGCACCCGGCCAGAGGCAAACGGACATCTGGTCATGTACCCGCCAGGCCAATCGCGTGTACAAAGCCCCCGGGCCATCTTCTGGGCACATAGGTGGTGTGGTTGAGGAAGGGGGAAGGGGACAAAAGCTTGGCTCGAGGGCTGACTTTCAATAGATTGCAGCGAGGGAGCTGCTCTGCACAGTACGACATCCCAACCCAGAATCAGGTCATCTACGAATGATTTAGCATTGGGTTCCTCACAAGTGTGCAGTGCAGAAGAGGAAGAGGGAGTAGCTGCTAATCCGGGCTGCTCCCGGCCCCGTCTCAAACAACCCTCTGTGCCTGAATGACCTAGCCCTCCAAGGATCTGCAGTGTTAGGGTATCGTCATATTTAGGATGTATTCTGACTTAGAGGCGTTCAGTCATAATTCTGCAGATGGTAGCTTCACACCACTGGCTCCTAAGCCAAGCACATACACCAAATGTCTGAACCTGCGGTTAATCTTGTACTGAGCAGGATTGCTGTTACAACAACACCATCATCAAAAGGGTAAAACTAACCTCTCACGATGGTCTAAACCCAGCTCACTTTCCCTATTAGTGGGTGAACAATCCAACGTTCGGTGAATTCTGCTTCATAATGATAGGAACAGTTTTAATTAAACAGTTGGATTATCCTGGTCCGTACCAGTTCTAAGACAGCTGCTAGGCACCAGCTGAGGCCACACACTGGCACCCAATCCCAGCCCCCCCTCCCAAAACAGGGAGAGGGGTAGGGCAGCAGAGGAAGGCCAAAGAGCAACACAGCTAGGGTGATCCATGGGAAGGGCTCGACGTGCATCCAGAGTTGCCAACAGGGGACAGCCCTGGTGCCTTGTCCAGTTCCACATTGCACCCCAGCCAATTCTAATCCTGAAGTTACAGATTCGGCTTGCCGACTTTCCTTATCTGTTCTAATATGGCAGAGGCTGTTCACCTTGCAGACATGCTGCGGATATGGGTATGACCCAACACAAGATGTACACCCTCTCCTCCCGATTTTCAAGGGCCAGTGACGGATCGCCGGACACCCCCAGAATGGCAACACTTTCCAAGCAACGGGCCCCTCTCTCGGGATGAACCCATTCCAAGGCAGCCCTGCCCTTCAATGAGTCACTGCACTGGATCATACCACCAAGGGGGCATCCATCTCTGCCACTCTGGATTCAGGGATCTGAACCAGACACCCTTTCAATTGGCCCAGGGGCGACGGAGGCCATTGACCCACAATTTGGAAAGGGGCTCGCCCTTCCCTTAGGACCAACTCACCCATGTTTAACTGTTATTCACATAGAACCCTGCTCCACTTCGGCCTTCACGACAACAGAGTATGGGCCCAACGCTCCAGTGCCGTCCATTTTCAGGGATGGTTGATTCAGCAGGTGAGTTGTTATACACTCCTTAGCGGGTACCGACTTCCATGGCTGCCGCCTTGGCAGCATTCACTTTCATTGCACCACAGGGTTTTGAGTGAGACCTTCCGACTTGTGCATGTGTTAGACTCCTTGGTCTGTGTTTCAAGACGAGTCAGGTGGGGAGCCAACTTTGCCACTGACCCCAGTGGTATGGTGCAGCGAAGGACGTACTGCGGACAGTCCATCCCCAGGCAGACAGCCGCATCATAGTTCTCGCAGCTAGCTGCATCCTTCATCGACACACTAATCAAGTGATCAACCGCCAAGAGTAGTCTCTCTCTCCGTGTCTGTCAAAAGACCAATGAGGAGGAACAAGAGGCACTGCAGAGGGTTGGCACAGGGTCCAAGTGCCCACAGTTGCCCCCCCCCCCCCAACACAGGGCAGGGAAGGGAGGTGCACCAAGGTCATTGAACTATGTTACCAAAGCATACAGGTAGGCACCCAGTTTAACCCCGCCAGCCGACAAGGGTGGTTAAGGCAACTTTGTGACCATCCCGGGTCACGTGGGACGAGAGCTCTGGGCGGGTGCCCGGGAGCGTAGCACCTGCCACCCGGGCCTCTCTAGGCTACACATCCAGCTGCACCACAGGGAGGACTGCACCTCCAACAGACGGTGGCTAGGCTGTCACGGGTCCAGCTGGGTTCCCTCGAGATCGCCGTCATCTGTCGTCATTGGACCCCCCAGGCAGGAGGTTTCCTAAACCAGGCCTGTTGCTAGGAAAGGCAGTGCCCAGGCACCCCGCAGAGAGGGGGCAGAATCTGTGCTCTTGTCTCAGGGTGCCAAAGAAATGAGTTCCGTGCGGGCAGAAGGGGTTCAGCCGACCCCCTTCCCATGGCCCGAGGCTACTGTAGCGTAGGACTGCTTGGCATGGGAGGAATACCCACTGATCGTGAGGCTGATTGGTACCCCCCCCACACACACAGGCCCCCCTTTTATGTCGGCCGAGACGATGGAGACCCAAAAGCCCACATGACTTCATCCGAAGGGTGGGAGGAATGCTGAAGCTTCCACCATCCCCTGAGAAAATGCCCAGAAGTTCCCCGCCTGCTCAATGACTTCACCCCTGCTCGGGAAGACAGAAGAGTTGGGCAGTAGGAGGAGAGGTCCAGGAAATGAGAGAAACAAACAAAGTCCACCCCATGTCGAAACTTTGCACGAAGCTTAGACCTTCCTCTGGCAAAACCCCCGTCTCTCCAGAAGGTAGGCTATTGAGAAGGGCCAGGGGTCATCACCAATGATGGAGGCCCACCTGGTCGCCAGGGGTCAATCTCGCTTCTTTGGCTGCCTCTGGGACAGGCTTGAAGAGGAGAGGGCCATCCCGTGGTCCACTCAGGGAAGGCCACCAGGCCCGGGGAGGAAAACAGCTGGCCCTTACAGACCTACCCCCGTCCAGAGGGGTCAGGTTGGGACTGCCCAAAAAGATTTCCAAGTCCCGATCCCGAAGGAGCCTGGCCTTGGCCCATCCAGACCTCCGCCAGGAAAGACAGAAAGAGAGTCATCCCACGGACCACTCAGGAAGGACACCAGGATCCAGGAGGAAAACATCCAGCCTTGGCAGACCTACCTACCCCCAAGTATGGGGGGGATGCACATGTCCGTCCATGCCTACGTGGAGCTGACCTTTGAAAGGAGGGTCAGTGTTTTCAGGACTGCCCAAAAACTTTTCTAAGTCCCGACGCTGAAGGTGCCTTCGGGAGGGGTGCCGGGCCAAGGCAGAGTTTGCCCGGGCTCCCCTGTTCTCCCCCTGGCATGGCCGGGCCATCCATGGGTCCTTTAGGACTTCCGCTCCACGTCCTAGGACCCTTGATGACAGCCAAACTAGTAATATGCAGAAACATATCAGTTGCGACCAGACTTCTGGGAAAGGTGCTGCCAGGGCTGCCGGTGTTCCCTTAGAAGAATGATATAGACACAGGGTCATGTAGCTATTTTACATGACCCTCTGCCTGTTTTTTACTTGACCCCATGTCAGCTTTGGATTTACATGACCCCATGTCTGCTTTGTTTTTAAATGACCCCCTGCCCGTTTTTTACATGATCCCATGTCTGCTTTGGTTTTACACAACCCCTTGTCTGTTTTTTTAGATGACCCCATGTCTGCTTTGGCTTTACATGACCATCTGCCCGTATTTTACATGACCCTCTGCCCATTTTTTACATGGCCCCATGTCTGCTTTGATTTTAGATGACCCTCTGTCCATTTTATACATGACCCCATGTCATTTTGGATTTACATGACCCTCTGCCCGCATGAACTTAGACAATTTTGTTGCTTACCCACTTTTTCACATGACCCACTGCCCGCTTTTCCTACATGACCCAGCAGTAGAACTAGTAATCCATAGGAACATATCAGCTGGGATCAGACTTCCATGAAGTCTACCAGGGCCCCCTTCAGACTCAGCAGATCGAGTGTGGCAAAGGTCTGCTGCCTGGGCCCTCAATGACTCAACAATCAGTGGAATGAGCCCCCGCCAAGAGTGAGGGAAAGAAATTTCTAAGGTCAGAGATTTACCCAGGCCTCTTGGTTCTCCCCTGGGCAAGGGCTTATAAGGGCGACACTGGGGTCCTCAGTTCCCTGTGCTGGGCCAGGCCGTGCCAGGTTCAGTCAAATGTGCACGTGCCGACATGAGGCATTTTCAGCCTAAACAGTTAAACATGTGATACAACATGTACTCAGGAAATGGCGACGTTTCAATAAACCTGGGGAATGAACTTTAAAAACAATTGGAATAAAGGAGATTAAAAGTATAGCATATGATTTTGTGGTTTAACCAATCAGTGAAGCCTTATTCTGTGTGAGCGGGGTGCCTGGACTGTGATATGCAAAATTTGTCATTTAATCAATCAGTGAAGCCTTATTCTGTGTGAGCAAGGTGCCTTGAATGCAAATCAGTTATGAGAGCCAACTGTATAAATAAGGGCTACACCTATTCTGCAGGGAGTATGCCTTCTGCTAATCCAGTAACTGTGGGGATCTCCATTTTTGTAAACAGAAATAAAAAGAGATGACAAGCTACCTCATGCCTGCTTCTTTAAGGTGAGTATTTCTTCTTCTTCTTGTTATCATTTCATAGCCTTACTTATGATTTTTCTTTTAGGTAGTGATGGCTGGTAATTTACCAATGACTAACGAAAGTGGATATTTAAACAATATTGGAAGACAGAGAAGTAATATGGGAAAGGTTTGATAGAAATGGGCTGAACAATTTGATACACCTCCACCAAGCAGACAATTTACAGAATACATGGTAAATTTGGCAAAACTGGGTCCATCTGTAATGCTCCAAAAAGCTGTCGACTGGTGAATGCTAACAACCAGGAAAATTACTTTTTAGTAATTCTGGCATTTACAGAATGCCCCAGAAAATCAAAAGAAAGAGCTTCGTTTGAGTTGGGCATTTCCCATAGATCTTTGAGTCGTCTAATGCGACATTTATGTTTGACAATGACAATGTATCGGCCAAGATTGATTCATGGGTTATTAGAGGATGATATGGATCGCCGTTTACAATTCTGCAAAGTGGTTATGAATGAAGATAAGGCAGTGGCATCATTGATAAAATTACTCGGTCCGAAAAAGCTCAATTTAAACTTTCAGGTGCTTTAAATCGCCACAACTGTGTCTACTATTGCACAGAAAATCCCCAAGTAATGACAGAAGAACAGTTGAATCAGCTGGGGGGTTATTGTTTCGTGTAAAGGGGTACTTGGAAAATCATTTTTTTTCCTTACAACTCTTACACATGACCTGTATCTTAACATGCTGAGGGACACTGCTTTACCACAATTACAGAGACAGCATGATAATGAAGATTTCTTCTTTGAACAAGACGGAGGTCCTCCACACTATGCCATGAAAGTGTGCGAGTTTCTTGATGAACAATTACTGAACTGGTGGATAGGTCGATGAGGGCCAGTGGAATGGCCCGCACAATCAACAGACCTCACTCCAATGGACTTCTTTTGGGGTGTTGTCAAAGATAATGTCTTTTGACGACAACCACATACCACAACCACATCACATGGATGAAATGATATGCTTCTCTTATGTAGCCAGTCAAGAAATTGATGACAATAAAGAACTGTGTGCCAAAGTGTGCTTGAGTGTAGCAAGTAGACTACAAGAATGTGTAAATAATGAAGGCTAACAATTTGAGCACTTATGAGATTGTACCTAAGGGCACTGTGCCATTGTGACATTGTTTTGAGTTAACAAAGTTAATAAATCTATTGTGTTAATAAAGCTATTGCAATAATCATAACCTGCATGTCTTTTTCCATACGAACAACTGTAAACCTACTTTTGCCCACCCCTGTATATGTGCATCACAGTTTAAGCCAATTAAGGATCACTATAGAATTCCCAAAGGATTAATTATGTTTTAGCTCCACTTTAGGCTATAAAACTAGCAGAAGGTTTTAAAAACAGCAATATTATATAGGGGTTGAATAATTGTGACACTGCTATATTAATAAAATATCCTGTTAGTCATGAATAATACATAATACATTTTCTTTGTTGATTTTGGGTATAACTCAACTGAAGAATTCATCCAAAGCAAAATCTAGCTCTTTGAAAAAACTTTCCCTGGTAAATCCTTACAATCTTTATGGGGTTGAATATTCCTCATTGCAAACGTACATGTATTTGATTTTTTTCCTATCATAATAATTGTAAGACTTAGGTAACACAAACTCTTTCAGTTGTTTCAGCACTGCAGGCATGAGCCATTGAATGTCTGATTTAAAAATTACGTGAAAGAAAAATACTTACTGCCAACACTACTGGATTCAAAAGAAATCAATGTAACTGCATATGAAAGTCTTTTGATATCTTGAGGGAGATGGTTCACTTCAGTCATTTTAGCTAGCAGACATAAAAGAAATATGCAAGCCTCCTGCCATTACTGGAGATAAACTCTGGACATTTAATACCTATATATTATATTGCATAAATTGGTCATTCAGATAACCTAAATGAAATGGACAATGCAACCCATATAAACCTTTAATTTTGGAAAGGTGCCTATATTTTGCCAGAGAATTAGCAAAGTTTATAAATCTATCTTTAGAAAAAGAGACAGAGTGAGAGACAGAGAGAGAGAGAGAGAAACAGAGATAGAAAGATCAGCATTAGCAGTAAAATTCATGATTGTTGCACTTCTACGATAAAAAAAGCCCATTCCATTTACATTTTACAGGTTCACAATCAAAACCATCTACATTCTTATTACTGGATAGCTACAGAAAAAAGCACTTGTTCCAGAGTCAAAACTGATGCATATCACGTGTTCTGCAAATGAAATTAATTACCATACCAGTTTCCCTGAGAAGTCGACTTAGTTAAAACTGACATTATTTCTAGTTTACTCTCAACTTTTTGGCATTCCAAGTGCAAACAGGAAAAGCATTTCTAAATATTGAACATCTGATACTTCCCAAAATCTAGAACTGAACAGTACATCTCTTACAACACTCCTAGCATTATTGTAAATACGTACAGTGCATGCAAGAAAAGTTTGGTTTTCCCATACCTTTCTGTTCATATTTTATTTTCCCCAACTGTGGTGTGGCAGTGGAGGGTAGTGGTGACATCTCGAGGGCATACCCTGGAAGCAGCCCCAGAGTGGACAATTAAAGGTACTCTGTTTCAGTCGTCAATTGAGGAACGTTAATTTGGGTAAGACTCTGTATTTGAAATTGAATTGAGAAAAAGTGAAAGACTCTTTTACTTGAACAACTGTGCCTTAGATGGTAATTAATAGCTAGAGACTAGACCCTGTTTAGTCATGCCAGAGGCCAGTTTGAATTAATTTTACACATATCTGTAGTCACCTCTTCATAGCATGTTTGTGTTGAACAAACAAGCATTTTAAATAATTTTGACAAATACCAATTCATTCAGGTTAAGGAAGTACTGAAAAGTACTGACACTACTGATGCTAACACTGTAGAAACTATTTCTATAAAGAATTGCTTATGTTTGTGGCACACTTGCTTATGGCAGACCAGTTTAGATTAGTCAATTGCTATAACACACTTGCTTGGGCTGTGGATGGAAATCTGAGTATCCATTGAAAACTGATATGCAGACATCATGCAAACACTGATCAGGATTGGAATTAAAACATCTTTTATATGAGGAATCAGAGCTAAGTATTAAAACTTCAAGTCTCTGTGCCCAATTACATTTTGATAAAATATGTCAAATTTGTCAAGGCTTTGATACATGTTGCACCAAAGATTAATTTTAAAACTAAAAAAAGTCATTGGTATTAAATGCAACATACTGTGATTTCATAATTGGCTAACTGCTTGGAGACAAACAGAAAACATTTAAGTGGAGTTCTCTCAAGGGTCTGTGTTTGAACCGGGGTTGAGCCAATGGTCAGTGATATCGTCCTTTGACAATTTGCTGGGTAAATCATCAATATAAATAAACATTGTTGATTGGCTCCAAAAACTTGCAGCCATTACTTTTTCGTTGTGTGCCTCACAATAAAGCATTCAGGCACTCATATTCGCCACAGGAGGTTCTTGGGATTGCTGACTTTAGCTAGTTTAGCAGTAGTGCCCTGTTGTCAAGGGAAGGCAGTCTGATGAGTGTATCACACACAAAGTTTGAATGGGAAGAGTGTAGGTATGTACCATTGCGGTGGTCTCAGACTCCAAGTTCCCATTATTTGTCACTCTTTTCAGCACACTTTTAGATACAGTAGCTCACCCTGCTTAAAATGATAACTTACTGTAGCCACACAAGTTGTAATTCTTTTGAGGGTACTGTGAAGCAGCTCATTTGCGTGAGGAATGTTGATTCATATCGTGGGTCAAATAATCCCCAAGGTAATGTAACTTGTCAGCAACGTTACAATATTTATTTATTTTTTTGCCATTGGTTTTCTTAACCCATTTATCATGGCAGGGTTTCAGGGCAGCTTGAGTCTATCCTTGTGGTGTTATATTTTAGATAACCTATGCAGTGAGATTCAGGTGCCGGACAAAGAAAGTGGCAGCATGGTGGTAATTGTTTGGTCTTGAAGGCAGTGTTTGAAGTGGGCTGGTACCAGTGTCACTCAATGACGCCTTCTCTTCAATATCATATACAAAAATGCACATGCACCAACCTCCATTGGGAGCCCCCCTGTCCTGTTGTGTCAATGTAATAAGCAATTAGGAGGTTCCACTTTAACTGCTTATGGGTAAAAAAAAATGCAATTGTACTGTGTACACGATAATAAATCTGAAATAAACTGATTATTCTATATATCAAAGGAGTGCCTTACATCTTTTTTTAAAAAGCCAGTGCCATTGTCCCTCTGCATGTACATCGTACACTGCAAGCTCACAATAGTAATCAACACTCAGCATTATGCATTTTTTTGTGTCATGTCATTTGCATGCGTGATAAGAAGAAGCAAAATATTTGCTATAGCCAAGACATGGCAATACAATGTAAGATTTTTTTTTCTATAACGCATGTCGAGTCTGTTTTTTTGTTCAGAATATGGTAGAAAGAGAACAACTCAGACACCATGTTCAAGTAAGTAAGAGTAATTAATAACTTCTAATTTCCTGGTGGTAGAAATTTATTCAAATCCATTTTGTGAGGCAGATCTAATTTTAGAGTTTCGTGCCAATACAGCATCATGATGTGTAGCAATTCTAAATGAACTTGGAATTAACCACTTTGAATCACTGTGATAATATTGCTGAATACTGCTACATATTTGGAGTTGCAGCAAGCTGTGAGACAACAAAACTAAAATGTCTGCAGTCTACTCAGTGCAGACGGCTTCTGCGGTACATGGGTAGAGCAGCTAATTAATTGTAATCCACAAGCATCTCTCCATCTCTTTAAACACGCACAACACAATAGTATCGAATATCTTCGATGTTTTGAAATGATGTGATGATGTGAACTTTTAAAACATTGCACATCAGAGAGACACAGATGAAGATTATCCAACATCACTTGTTTAGTAATATAGTAAATCACATACTCTAGGAAACTGGTGTAAGTTAAGGGGACGTACATTTCTGACTGAAACCAGGAATCACTTCTCCTGATGAAGAGTTGTGAGTATTTGGAGCAAAACATTAAGACATGTAGTTGAAGTTGGAAACCCAAGCAACTTTTATAAAGTATCTGTAGGAGATATAAGGACAACTTTGCTATGATCGAAGTAAACAATGATGATGGAATAAATGGTCTCTCTTGTGTCTTTAATTTTATACAAAATTTCAGCCGGTGAGAATTAAAAGATGTACCTCCCCAAGGCTACATAAACTATAACACACTTCAAAATATAAACAACAATGTACTTAGATTGAGACCAGCCAAAACAGAGAAATAATTTTTAAAAAGTACCACCCCAATTCTAAAAAAGTTGTGACACTGGGTAAAATGTAAATAAAAACAGAATTCAATGATTTGCACATCTCATAAACCCTTATTTTATTCACAGAAGAACATAGAAAACATATCAAATGTTGTTGAGACATTTTACAATTACATGAAAAATATTAGCTCATTTTGAATTTAATGGCAACAACACATCTCAAAAAAGTTGGGACAGGGCAACAAAAGGCTGGAAAAGTAAGTGGTACTAAAAAGAAACAGCTGGAGGGAATTTTTTGTGACTAATTATGACAACTGGCAACAGGTAACATGATTGGGTTTAAGAAGAGCATCTTATAGAGGCAGAGTCTCAGAAGTAAAGGTAAGCAGAGGTTCATCAATCTGCAAAAAACTGTGTCTACAAATTGTGGAACAATTTCAAAATAATCTTCCTCAACATAAAATTGTGAAGACTTTGAATATATCATCATCTATAGTACATAATATTATGAAAAAGATTCCAAGAATCTGGAAATCATGGGCTTGGGAACACTTCAAGAAATCACTGCCTGTGAACACAGCTAGCTGTTCTATCCACAAATGAAGGTGAAAGCTCTATGCAAAGAAGAAGCCATATGTGAACACGATCCAGAAACCCTGCCGTCTTCTCTGGGCCAAAACTCATTTAAAGTGGACTGAAACAAAATGGAAAACTGTTCTGTGGTCAGACAAATTGAAATTTGAAATTCTTTTTTGGAAAATATGGACGCTGCATCCTCCAGACTAAAAAGGCAAGGCACCATCCAGCCTGTTATCAGCACATTGCATTAGTATCTATGGAACTAGCTGCTTGTAAATCTGGAAAGGCACCATCAATGTTGAAAGGTATATACAGGTTTCAGAGTAAAATATCTGTCCATCCAGGTGACGTATTTTTCGGGGAAGACCTTGCATATTTCAGCAAGACAATGCTAAACTGCATACTGCATCTATTACAACAGCATGGCTTCGTAGTAGAACAGTCAGATGCTGAACTGGTCTGCCTACAGTCCAGACCTTTCACCAATTGAAAACATTTGGCGCATCATGAAATGAAAAATACGACAAAGACGACCCAGGACTTTTGAGTAGCTAGAATCCTGCATCAGATAAGAATGGGACAACATTCCTCTCCCAAAAGTCCAGCAACTGGTCTCTTCAGTTCCCAGATGTTTACGGACTGTTGTTGGTAAACATGGCCCTGTCCCAACTTTTTTGAGACGTGTTACTGCCATTAAATTCAAAATGACTTTATTCTTTTCTTAAAATGGTACATTTTCTCTCTTTCAACATCTGATATACTTTCTATGTTCAATTGTGAATAAAATATGGATTTGAGATTTGCAAATCATTGCATTCTGTTTTTATTTACATTTTAAATAGCATCCCAACTGTTTTAGAATTGGAGTTGTAAACTTAAAGCAAACTAAATTTAAGTTCTCTTCTTTTTTCTTTAAAAAGTTGTGTATTTATCAACAAGTAACCGATTCTAGGTCTTCTGTAAAATTTTGCGGCTGTCTCTTGAAGTCCTGTGTCTTAATTCCTTGCACTCAATATGCCTGCAATGTTTATTCTGCAAACCTACAGAGTGAAATATTAGCTAAATGAATATCAAAGTATAACTTTTTTTTTACCCGTGATATGTAGCTTGCATTAGTGCAGTCCATCCATGAACACTATCCTGCTGATTAATGTCTGCATGTCTCTCTACAAGTAACAGAACAGCATCCAGTTGTCCATTTACAGCAGCAATCATCAAAGGTGAGGCTCCTTCAGAATTAGCAATGTTTACTTGATTCAAATCCTCATCCAAAATCTCCCGAAGAAGCTGCAAGTTGCCTAAAAAATGTAAAAATATCGCATTAAAATTACTGAATTTATAGACCTGAGTTCCACTGGAGGGATAGTCTTTCTCCACTGATTTGAAAGTGCCCAACAATTTCTCACAAGAACAGCATGCTGCCACAGTGATTATCATTAACACAAGCAGATGGAGAAAAAAATAAGTCATTCTTCACATCTACAAACTTTGTTTCTGTATTGCACAATTATTTCAACTTTTTCATTTTCTGCATTGAAAATTAAAATTACCCATTACTAAACAACTTTTGTTTATACTTAATCCATATTTTAAACAATGGTGCATTTAAATTCTCTCTCTAAATCACAGGGCAACAATGAGCAAGGTTGTCTGAGAAGTCTCGTTCATTAAGGAAAATGGAAGGCTCACAGGAAAGAGGAAACAAGAGTCACTAGAAAAAGTTTTTTTTGTCCTTGGAGCAAAAGCTGAGCTGCTTCTGAGCCAAAGGTAATTTGGAAGTCAGATGCAAATTGAGTCCACAGTGCAGTGGAGAGTTTGGGAAAAGGTTCAGCCACCTGGACAAAAAAGGGTGGAGGTAAGAATGGCAGGGCTCTTGCATGCCTGATTCACATCATGGTGTCTTGCATGTTTCTGGGGGAGTGATATGATGCTCTAATATTGGGTTCACCACTGGAAAGGCCATTGTCTTTATTCAATCTAAGGTCACTTTCCAAGGCCAGGGTATTACTTAGATGAAATAAAATAAGATCAAAATGCTACCACAGAACACAGGCAAACAAAGAATGGGAAAGGCCTAATAATAACCCTTTCATTTCAAATTGTATATTACATACAGGGAACATGAACTTTTCTGGCTACCCAAAGATAAACCCAGGAAGACATGAGTAAATTAATTTTTACTGTTGTAATTACTAATAAAAGATACCATCCAAAAAGTATATTTTACAATAACAATAGCACCTCTCTAACAACGTAAACCATATACTTAAGAAGATTATTTAGATATTTTCAAGGTGGAAGCTTCTATGCACAATTTGGCATAAGGAAAAAGACACTAGACAAAAAACTTTTAACACTGTGCATGCTGTCAACTTACACCGCAAAGCTAGTGGGAAAGAAAAACTCTTTTACTTAATATGACAGTAGCAGTTTATGCTTTGACAGTAAAGTATTAACAGGATAGGTGAACATTTTATTTAAGAAATGTTACAGAAATGTTTACCCTTCGGGTTATCACCATCACTGTGGCCCATAAAGATATTTTTCTCTTGTAGTCTAATTTAAATGTATCAGCAGTCTAAATGAGGGTTCCATTTTACTAGAATTTAGATTACATGAACATGAGATATTAGTGAATAATGATGAAAAATGTTTTACTTTGATACAAGAAGCAACATTTTGGATGATATAGGAGCTTTTCCAAATCATTATTTTCTCTTATGAAAACTCTGCAATTTATAGTTGGGTAACCCTTAATTATGTGTAAATTTCCTTTGTTATTGGCTCACGTATTACCTCAGATACAAAATCTGATTTCCTTGCCTTTGATTGGTAGATTGCATTACTAACTGAGGTCTGTAAATATAACAGAGTTTCTAACAAAACCAATTTGTTTGTCACCAAAGGAACAGTTATTTTTATTTAGCAATCTTCAGTAACTGTAATTATATATTACATTTTTAGTGACTGATCTTTCTAGTAGAACCAGCCACCTGTATTTCCTCTCCCTCCCTATATATTGGACCCAAGCTGTTATCTGGGATTCTATAAATTGTATTTGAAATTTTTGGTATTCTTGCTTTTTCTGCAGTATTTATTTAGGAATGATTTTGAGTGGTGTCACTTTCTTACACAGTTGGCCCAGAATACAAGTGAGACTTGCCTTTGCCTTGTCTTGTGACAAATTTGACATTAAAATCTTGACAGTATGCTTGTCTTTTTACCCACTGATCTTTATACTATTTGGAGAAATATTATGAACAAGAGAACTGTAATGAAATAGGTGGATGCTTTGCTCATCACATAACAAGCAAACGAGATATTTAAAATTGAGAGTAACATAGCTAAATTAAGCATCCAAAATTCAGTATACTGAGTTTGGATGTTCTTTTTCTGTTACTGTCAGTTATCCTTCTACATCTGGGGAAAAAAAGGAAAAAAATAAAAATAAATCATGGCACAATTCTAAATTGGCCAATGTGTCTTCAGACATGTACATACACCATACGATACGCCGACACCGAATTCAAGGTTCGCTCATACCAGGTATTTAGTGATCTCTGGACTTGAAATGCATAAGTTTCGAAAATTATTGGATGTAGGAGATCTCACCCAAACTCACAGTGACATGGACAACTTCCCCTGGCAAGTCAGTCAGGAGTATTCTAAGGTTTTTGTACCTGACAAATAGATACATGAACTGTCATCTTTATTTGTCTGATTGGGATGCACCTCCACCTTCTGAAAGCCATCTGTAGAAGACACCCTTCCAGTTTGTCAGAGGGCATGGACTTCAGACCATTATGCTTTCAAATCGTAATTAAAACAAGGAAATTAGCTCTCAGACTAAGTCCATCCTTACTATTTCACTATGTCAACCAAATAATTCAAACAAGAAACCAGAGGAATTTCTGCAAAATGTTAGAAGATGCACTAAGTGGATTACATTTCTCATATATAAAAGGATTTATAATTCAAAAACAGAATAGTTTTTAATCAGTGAAAAAAAAAATCAGTTCTTCAAATCTTACAAAAAGGAATATTCCTTTAAGTTTGCAACAGATGCTTGGGATATGGGCCTGGAAATAGTATTTGTGTCAGACTTGCTCAGGATACAAATTGGAGTTTGTGCTGCAGAAAATCCAGTGCTGGAAACAGCTGATTTCTCAATAAATTACAAAAATCATGACCCAAATAACACACACAAAAAATAAAAAAATAATAAAATACTTCAAAACCTTCAGGTAAGTATAGTCATGCATGTTCTGTTTTGTGTGTTTGCGCTTTTTTCTTTATCCAATTGTTGAAATTTTGCATTAAATAACTAACAGTATTTCTACTATCCATTAATTTTCTCACCCTCATGGATCAAAACAGATGACTGGAAAAATATTTTACCTAGAATGTATTTATTCTCACCGATGAATCATGGCTGTTTAAATAATATCTGTTGTTTCCTTTAGTTTGTATTTTAAAATGCATGTGTAGATGGTCAAACTGATATTTTCAGGTTTTTATTGCTCCTGGAACAACTGTAGTCAATCATCTTCAGCTTCAAACATCATAAAGGAGGGATTACTACTTGAAGTCACTCCATTTCATATTATTTATTATTTGAAAAACTGATTTTCTTAATACAAAATATCTGACATGAAAAGAGTGATGCGGTGTAAACTGAGGCTTGCTCTGGAGTTCACTCCTGCATCTTATTGCATCAAAATGCTCTGGACATAACATGGGAGATTATTGCTTCAATGCAGTGTATTGCGCGGTGTACCAGAGAGGCAGCTATGAAGAGTAATACAGTGCGAAGTGCAGTGTGATTGGGAGTTGACCTCCACGACTTACTTCTTTAAAGTGATTGCAAGTGCACAGGGGAGATTATCGTTTCAATGCAGTGTAATGCATAGTGCACCAGGGAGGCACCTATGAAGAGTGATGGCAGTGCAAAGTGCGGTTCTCCATTTTCACCAATATTTCTCCTAAGTCTAAACTACTAATAGAATTGTAAGATATTGCCAGTGCAAGCAAATAGCACAATTCTTCACTCAAACCCCACAGGGATAGTTCCTGCTTGAACAAAATGTACATACCCTGGAATAGGAGCTTAAAAAAAATAAATAAATACATGAATGAAAAAGGTACCAGGAAATACCTACCAGGAACTACAAATGACCCCAGTTCCTGCTGTGGAAATGCAACAAAAAGTTCCCAAGTTTCTAAAATGTCTCTAGTTACCGAAAAACGTTCTTACAGTGGAAAAGTACCCACATAAAGACATGATGTATAGCAGTTGCATCTGACAGAGGTATCAGGTTCAAAGATTCAATAACTTTATCCATCAAAGTACTACTAGGAAGCACCAATAAAAAGCCGATAATGCACTTCTGGTAATATCTCCGTATTAGTGAAGGCTTTATTGTGCTTGGCCAGTACTTTTTTTTATGATAGTAACAGTTTCAAATCAGATCAGACAAGTCAACTGAGAATTTCAGAATAATGGCACTATAAAGACCTACTTTTAGGTACACTTATAATTAAAATTATGATTCTCAGTATGGGTTTTCTTCTTAAGAAAGTCTCACAGACAGACAGACACAGAGAGACAGACATAATTAATCCCCAAGGGGAAATTCACATACTCCAGCAGCAGCATACTGATAAAAAAAAAATATTAAAGATGCAGGTATAACAGACAGTAACTTTGTATAATGTTAACGTTTACTCCCCCAGTAGTCATGCAGATCATTTTCATAAGTAACTTGAAAGATAAACTTTCAATGTTACCTCTTGGCTAATAAGTAAACATTGCATATTTAGGTAAAACTGTAGATTTTCTTTATTTCTTTTTAAATAAAATTGTATTTCCTGAAACATGTATGGCAATGGAACAGTTATAATTTAGCCATACACACACTGTTATAAGATAGTGCTTTACATGCTCAATTCTGTGGACCACCGTGGCTGTAGGTGTTCCTGCCAATCATATTAAACTTTTAACTGGATTTCTACCTTCATTAAACAAGTCTCTACCTTGTTTGAGTCAATTTAGAAATTACAAAATAGGCTTGATAAATTTAAATTGGAGCACAGGCAGCATTTTTGTGTGTTATACAGTGATAAATTTATTTTATTCTACTTGCTTTTTAATAATTCCTCCTTTTATAATGCTGAAGTCACATTGAAGTCTTTTTTTCTAAATCAGCTAACAAATGACATTACAGTGGAATGGTTTCTCCCTTTCACTTTGAGGATCATCAGCAACAAGACCATACATACAAATGAGGGAGCAAACTCATCAGAAAAAGGTAAAATAAAGTTGAGCATTTAATGCTATGACAGTAAATACAAATGTCTTCTAAAGTTCTTTTGCATGTAAATATTACACTACAACATGTTTCTCAATGAAAAAGGTAGCAGAAAAAAGGCTAACTAATTAATTGATTAAAATTAAAATGTCCCATTGATTTATGTAGTGAGAAGTCTAGCAAAATGACACCTTTTATCGGCTAACTAAAAAGATCACAATATGCAAGCTTTCCAGGCAACTCAGGTCCCAAGTTAGCTGTTAAAAGGTGTAATTTTGCTAGACTTCTCACTACATTGTGACGAGTACGCAGCCCTCCCGAGCGAGAAGGGTATTGCTGCAAACTGGAGACAATATGGGTGGATCTAGAGACGGGATAACTGTTGATCAAATTAGACTTCAGTAAATCATATTGTGTTAATTCACAACTTCAACGAATAAGATTGTTTTTACTGTATGACAATCAAAAACTCACTTATCCAATTATCAACATTTGAAGTTGTCTATCAAGTGTAACTTCAGCCAATCGTTTCACAGTTCGTGATCCCTATTGCTTTGAGGTTCTGCCTTATAGAGTTTCCTCTTAAATAACCTGCCACTGCACCAAGCTATGAAACTCCATTAAACAAAAGAAAACAATGAAGATGCAGCAGCGACAAAAACTCCATTAGACAATAGAAGAAGAAGTGACGAAACTAATTGCTCATCATTTTTGACAATGGAAGTAAGAGTGCTTCGAAATGAAAACATATGAAATTTGCATTTGCTTCATTTTTTTTAACAACTTTGTGTTGCATGGTTACGTTTGTACCATGAACCTTTACGTTTTGTATTAATAATCATTTTCACTGTAGTAATTGATGCATATTCATTGCTTGAAGTGGGCCGGCACTCAGAGGTACCAGCATCTCTTCAAATTCCATAAGGCAAGTTTCACAAGAACTCCTTGGCTGTGCATGGAAGACAAAAAAAAACTTTGACAAACATCTTGGAAACGCTTGATTAGTTATTCTGTCGTGAACCAGGCTTTTGATAAAGGTCAGATTGACTACAGTGGTGCACGATATAACCTTTTTTTTTTCTTTTCCATTTAGTTCCTCCTGTTGGAGTTCTTGGAGCAATGTGTCTAAATTGTAATACCAAGTAATCTGCTATTTTTTGGTACCGTCAATTTAAAAAAATTTCATGATAGTTTTGTGCAGATGATGCATGACATTTCTAAACTGTTAAAAGACTTTCATGCCATGGGCAATGCACCACTAAATTGTATGCGACTCAGATTGACATTCGTGAGTCTTTTCAAATTAATTACAAGTGACATTTATATTTTTTCCTTTCAGCCAACTTGCTACAAGAATATCTTCTGGAAATTGGATATTAATGAAAAATAAGGTAAATTGCAAACAACCATTTGGTAAACTTGTAATTCACCTGTAATATCTGACTTTCATGTGTATCTTTTTTTTCCTTTCTTTCTTTTCCTAGGACATCACTACTGGTTCAGCAGACTGTGGTACATACATGTTGATGGTATCTGAATATTAATTATAGACTTTATGTAACCTTACATTTGTGATTAGATTGTATATGATTTCAGTACTTTTTCTCTTATCCTCTGTCAGTATGCACTTTATCTGACCATGGAGGAACCCTTTGATTTTACTGCTGTCAGTCTTTTAAAGATGCTGATAATATATCTTTTTTTCATATGTGGCATACTTTTATCTGTGGCATTCATTTACGTATAAATCCTTTTTATCTTAGGATGACATACCAGCCATTAGAAAGTGGTGGTGCTTGCTTCTTGTGGAAAACTGCTCATATGGGTGGTAAACATTTAATATTTCCTTTTTTATGTAAACAATTTTTCCAATAATTTCATGTGGCCATCTACTATGGTCTGATTTAGTGGGTGCCAGATGACCAGTGATATTTCAAAATACCTTACAGTTGTTGGTACTTGTTCTGAGTGTACCATTGCTGACTGCTGGTGCAAATACCCTGTTTTGGAGCTGGTCCTTTAGGGATGCTTAGACAATCTAAGGTGATACCTCACATCCAACTAGTAGGCGGAGTGGTGGCTCTGAGCGCCAAGGATATCACGTATTAGTTGAGGTATAGCTGTGATTCTTGAGAGGCAATCTACCAGAAATTATTGCAGGGATCCGGGTTTGAATCCCACTCATGGCACATTGCTGAATGAAAGAATATATCTCTAAAATATATATTTTTTTAAACTTTCTCTTCAACAAACGGTGCTTTGAATTCTACTTTGCAGATTTAGTTGTTTATATTTATTTTTTGATTAAACAAAAACTGTTTAATAAATGATTGATTTGTTAAGGAACACATGGACAACAAGCATAGTTAAAATCACAATAAAACAAACTGCTTACAAATTCTATTGAATCATTATTATAACAAATAATAACGCATTTCACTTACTTATATAGCACCTTTACCATGGTATCAGACGGTCGCACAGATAATCAAGAGGGGTACAATAAAAATGAAAGCACAATAAGAATGAATAAATAATAGTTCACAGCCTTGTGTTTGTATTTATAAAATTTGGGAAGTAATATATTCTAGTTGATGCTGACATTTAATTAATTTGAAGTAGATAAAAAAAAAAATTTGGAAATATTGCAAAGGGAAATGTTTATATACTTATAGTAAACAGCACACACACCATGTAGTTAATTATATATATCTTCTTCATTTGGCTGCTCCCGTTAGGGGATGCCACAGCGGATCATCTTTTATACATATCCTGGCCAAATCAGGCATCAGAATAGCACACAAACCCGCGAACAACCTGTCCTTTTCAATGCAAAAAACAAGAAACTGACAGCAGAAACACGAAACGAAGTTTATAGCATTCCATGCATTTCTTGCCCAGCGGTATACATAGGAC